>NC_055966.1:11165143-11262643 GCF_018492685.1 Alosa sapidissima
CGTGAAATGCACTGCACTCCCGAGATGGAGCAGGTCTGTTTTCCGAGGCGGGGGATGAAACGAGTGTACCAAACAGATTTGAATGAATTATTACCCTTCTCCTCCCACTTTCCCTCCCTCCCTCCCTCCCTCCCTCCCTCTCTCTCTCTTTCTCCCTCTCCCTCCACACCGCACCACCACCAAACGTGTCGCATCGGACCAGACCGCCACTGAACAGAAGCAGGTAGAATACTAGCAGGGCCAGATAATATGAGTTGCATCTGCATCCATCAGTAGATATATGTGGCGCACGTTCAGTGCCACCAGCCGAACCAAACTCCCATGCCGAGCTGGCTGAGCTGCGGCCGGCAGGAGAAATGTTGAGCTAAGTGGCCTCCTCGCCTGCTCTCCGTGGCCTCTGGTGAAACGCCCTGCCCCAGCGTGGCTCAGCGGCTCATAACAGCACTAATGTGCTCCAGGGCTGGGTAGGCTGACCGGCCGGTGACGTGGCGTAGGGCTGGGTGGAGGTGGAGTGTGTTTACTGCCGGCCACTGAGGGGGGTGACCGGGAGGTGAGACCCTCAGTTTGGTTTCCTGCACCTTTCTCGCTCGCTAGCCAAGCTCACAGCCTCTCTAACTCTTTGTAACACACCAGTTCTCCGCAACCCCCCCCCCACTTTGTGTCTGTCTGTTTTTCTCTTTGTTCTGCACTGCTTTGTACTCGCCCTGCAGAAAAGAAACAAGAAAACCTTTGGTTTGAAGTTTAGAGCATCTCCCAGTCAAACACAAGAAGGCTCCAGTTATCGAGCAATTCTTTTTCATCTTACCATGTGTGGTCTGAGGTTCAGATGGCCCTTAGAGGGACTGTGTGTGTCTCACAAGTGTGCACGTCCTTCTTACTTCTCATGTTTACGTCCACTCAATTGATTTGGTCAACAGCCCTGTCACTTAAAAATACCACACTCATCATGTTAAATAAAAGCCACCCAACGTTCTTTGAAGAGCACACGTATGTCATGTGCATGTACAGTATATACTACAGCCTGTTCTAGACATGAATATCTAGAATATTTATATCCCCATACGTCCCCAAACACATTATCTAACAACACCATGTTTGGTACAGTGCCTATAAAAAAAGTATTCACCCCCTTGGATATTTTTACTTTTACTGCTTTTATAAATGGAATCTTGATCAATTTAATTTGGCCTTTTTTACTATACAGTAATTTACAAAAAGCCCTGCTTTAATGTCAAAGTGAAAGCAAATTTCTACAAAATAATGTTAATTAATTAAAAAATATAATGCAAAATAAGCGATTGCATAAATGAAGTGACTCATAGAAACTCATAGAAAAGGTTATTGAAAAGCATAAGTGAGGGGATGGATACAAATAAAATGTCAAGTCACTGAACATCCCCTGGAGTTCAGTGAAATCCATCATTAAGGAATGTATGGAGTATGGCAAATGTGCAGTCAAAGCTCTATGGGTGAGTAGCAAAGCTCTTATTAAATCTCGACGAAAGTTTCCACAAATACATGTGGGAGACTCCAAGATCAAATGGAAGGTTTTTCGGTCTGATGAGACCAAAGTTAAGCTTTTTGGCCATCAGACTAGAAGTTATGTTTTGCGGACACCAAACACTGCGAAAACTAAGAAGAAATGGTTGAAAGACAACAAGGTGAATGTTCTGGAGTGGCCGAGTCAAAGCCCAGACCTCAATCCTGTAGAAAATCTGTGGCTGGACATAAAAAGGGCCGTTTCAACCTGACAGAGCTTGAGCAGTTTTGCAAAGAAAAATGAAGTAATCCAGAACCCAGATTTGCAAGCCTAATTGAGACGTATCCACACAGACTCCATGCTTTAATTGAGGCCAAAGGTTCATCGACTAAATGTTGAATTGAAGGGGGTGAATATTTAGCATTACAGTATATATTCAATTAATTTGAAAACATTACTTTGTAGAAATCTGCTTTAACTTTGACATTAAAGAGGGGATTTTTGTAAATTATTGTAAGAAAGGACCAAATTAAATTGATCAAGATTCCATTTAGAAAATTAGTAAAATGCAACATATTCAAGGAGGGTGAATACTTTTTATAGGCACTGTATATTATACACATTACATATCAAGCGCAGTTGTGCTGTACTTCCTTATTTGTAATCGTATAGCAGACAGTTCAAAAACACACTAGCGGTGGTGTTTTCATATGTCAGGGGAGTGAGGGGGACATGCATTGAGATTTGAACACTCTGTTCTCCCAGAGTCACTCTAGTTGATTTTGCAGTGCGAGGGTGCTGCTCTATGGCTGTGGAGCATCTGGATAATAAATAGCACCCTGCTCGTGTGCCTTCTAAGTGCCGGCCGGCCCTTTTCTCTCTGTGCACAGGTTAATGGAACTGGCCATGACAAAATCATTTCAGTCCGAGGTGGCTGACTGGCAAGGGAATTGACTATGCAGAGGGGGTGTTAAAAATAGAATAAGCCGCATCTGTGTTTAGGACCGAATGAGTAAAGTGCTTTGGGTGGCACAAATAATTAGGTTGATTTACCTCTCCTGTGTTGACAGGCTGATGTTATGCTGTCAGCTCGCTTCTGAAAAGTGCCGTGTTTGTGTTTCCATTAGTCCTAGATGGAGTCAGTTATGAATGCAGATCTCTATGTCTCTCTCTCTTTCTTTCTCTGAGCATCAGCTCAGCTTATCTTTTGTGTTTCTGTGCTATTGACCTCATGAGTGACAGGGTGTGTGTGTGTGTGTGTGTGTGTGTGTGTGTGTGTGTGTGTGTGATGGAGCATACGTCATCTGTTGCTAGCTGACGTCTCAAGAACAAAGCATTTAAAAAAGGAAGCACTGAAATTGGAGCGAGATGGCGGCTGATCTGACAGTTTTAATGGGTTAGGCTGATTCTCAGGTCCAACTCATGGCAGAAAGTAGATAATTGTTATCGGTTTTGCTGAGAATAACGATGGCTTGCGGCTGTGGAATACTTCTGAATGGTTATCAGTGCCTAACTCTTATAGCCTCAACCTGTCAAAAGCCTCTTGTATCATATGCATTTGGTAGTAGACCTTTGCTTATATGTTTGTACTGTGCCCCAAGTTGCAAATGGTGACAAATAAGATTGTCAGTGTATTCTGCATGACAGCCACTCATCCTCTATGCCGTGTTATCTGTGTGAGAACACACATTCTGTGTTATCTTTAACACCAAACTGCTTTTGACATTGCTTCATGCATCTCTCTTAAGGCTTTAAGAGAATGTCAAGTTAACCCTACAACAACACCACCACCTTCAAACTGTGTACTTGTGTAAACATCATGAAGTGTTGAAATATGAATGTGTGTTTTCTTTTGTAACGTTTGATTTACTTCTCTTGTGTTGTTCCTAAGGCAAGGGTTTGACCAGGATGTGGAGAGTGGTTACACGCAGTATCCAGACAGTTGTCATGGTGAGTTAAGATCAGTTGTGTTCAGTGATGGGCTTGCTACCACCCTTGTGCCCAATAGCCCTGCCCTCACGCTTAGATGAAGGCTGCTTTAGAACAGAACCAACACCAACACCATCAAGTGCTTTTGTGACCTCCAAAAATGATGTGCTAGTCCAGACACAACTGCAGCTGCTCCAAACTCCAAACACTGCACAGAAACATCTATAATCTAGAGGAGCTGTTATTGGAGTGCTTTATGAATGACAGTGGCGCGTGCCTAGATTCATGGCTTCAGGCTTTTGGTGTTGTATAACTGTACAGTGCACTAAATGGCATCATAAATGAGTATGTGTTATAAATACTCATTGTTCAAGGATTTAATGGGCTGCTTAGCTCTTTGATGCCATTTGAAATCATCCACTGTATGAATTGATTGGTCTGTTTAGTCACAGATAATGCATCTTTTCTCACCCTTTGTTTCTCTCTCCCCCTCTCCGCAGACGTTTTGGCCACCACGCGGAAGCAGAACACCGTAGTGGACTCTGCTTATGGTAAGGAAAAACAAAAAGATGCTTTTTTCCGCCCGTTGTCCTCCTCTCTCCTTTTGTTTAGTTGTCGTGGTATTTATGACTCGTGTTTGTCATATTACGACGATCAAAAGGCAGACGGTGAGCATTTGGGGTTTCTGTATCCACTGCACTGAATTGTCGCGCTTCTCCACTTTGCTGGGAATTTTGCTTTTAAAATCATCTTGTCTGTGTTATCTGGTCTGGTAATGGGATACATATTGCTGTTATATGTCATGTTTTGGTGGCAGGCTGATAAGGTGAATTGCCTAAATGACAAATGTACTGGGTCCCATACATTAGCTTCTGTTGCAGGGCAATCTTCGCACAGCCTGACACTGGATGGGATAATTCAATCTGCTGAACTTGTGCCTCTGAAATGCCTCACAAAATGTATTTGTGTACCGCAGCACAAGATCGATACTAGCTATTACACCAAATGGCTGACCACATTGTCACTGTTTTTTTTTTTTCTTCAATTTTTTGTTTCAGTATTGGGTGGTGTAGTCAGTCAGGCTTACATATAGGGTATCTGAAAATATTTATAACCTCCCAGTGTATAATATCACATAATTAGAGGCAAACTGAATGGATACATCCATGCAAAGTCAGCAAATTGCAGCAGACAGTCATTCAGTTGGCGTGTGTGTGTGTGTGTGTGTGTGTGTGTGTGTGTGTGTGTGTGTGTGTAAACATCTGGCTATCATTGTGTCCTTCTGCACCGTTGGCACATTCATGCCCGGGGTTGGCGAGGTCAGCTGCTCTGGCGGCCCATTGTCCAAAACAACAACAGGCTCCAACGTGACTTTCTGACAGGCGGACGGGAGAGACGCCTAATTCCTCTTTTAGGAGCGGACCTCCGAGCCTGTCAGATTCCATGACTCACTGCCCTACAATATACAGGGCTCTCTCATATCTCTCTGACCAGAAGCCAGAGTAAAAAAAAGCCCCTGCTTCTTGCAGCGGTCCACTTTTGCTTTCTTGCTCCAATAGCCATCCAGAAATATTGAATACTCACTCGAGTTCTGTGAGCATGGTGCTGATTACGGCCATATATTTTTGTGATGGAAAGCAGAGCAGTAATGTATGGTTTGTATGTTATTTATGTCTTCTAAATCAACAGCATTAGTCAACAAAAAGCCAAGATATTGAAATGGTTGGGATTGTTTATTGCCATGTTAAATCCTGGCCTTACTGTAAAATAGCTTTTTAATCTCGTGGGAGGGAGGAAATGAGAGTAGTATATTCCAAGTAACAACAAGAGCAACAACAACAACAACAGCAACAACAACAAAAAGAAACAGAACACAAACCACTTCATTTCATATAAGGGGTAGGGGGTGGAGGGGGGGTGGGATTGTTGACAGTTTATTTCTGGCGCATATTAGTGCTGTTGTGAGATCGTGATGGCATTCGTAAAAAAAACGGCTTCTCTCTTCGATCTGGAGCAACGCCACTCAACTCCCCACACGCAAAAACGCCGTCTTCGCTACGACGCACTCGATCTCGCAGGCAACGTGGCTCCATACCTGCATGCTTTTGTGGTTGCTGCGTGATCGTGGTCGTGGGGGGGGGCAAATGCACAGTGAGAATTGAAGCTTGATGAGCCTTCCCACAGATTCATTTGATTTGTCTCTCTTTTGTCACACCATCAACACAGACACACACACACACACACACACACACACACACACACACACACACACACACACACACACACACACCACCTCTCCAAATGAGCCAAAATGAGTTTACTCTTTTCAGGGTTTTTTTTCCCCCTTCTTCTTTTCTTCGGAGAGGTGGGAGTGTTGCTTGTGGGTGCAGGAAGAAGAGGCTTTTTTTCCCTCTTCCTCTCCGCAGTAAGACAAAGCCATGCACGTCTCGGAGCCGTGGAGCAATTATTTCCTCACTGACAACCCACAACACCCACGTGGTGGAGACAGCACACGGCGCTCCAGCCACAGCCGAGCACCAACGCTCCCCATCGCAGGCGGGCGGGCAGGAGGAGGAGAGGAGAGCCAGCTCCATTCTCTCTCTCCATTCTCTCTCTCCATTCTCTCTCTCCATTCTCTCCACTCTCCCCATTGTTTGTGCAGGCCACCCCACTGAGATTGCTATATGTGACGCTTAAAGCAGAGAGAGAGAGAGAGAGAGAGAGAGAGACAAGATGCCTTAGACGCCTGGTTTTGTTTGGGGGGTGGGGGATTCGGGGTACGTTTTTTTCCCCCTTTCCCATTGATTTTTCTTCCATTACAGCAGAAGGAACTGGGGAATCATAATAATGCATGAGGCTAATAACATAGCCCTGCAGCTAGTGTCCAGAGTGCCAGCTTTGGCCTCCCTGTGGTGGGTAGCTTTCATTTGCCTGGCACAGATGGCATTCTGACAGGATTTATTTAGCGCAAAACTTGCCGGCTGGAAGACTGAAACGGGTAAATAGAATGGAATGAGGGGTTTGTTAATATATTTACTGTGGCCTGAAACCTTTTCTATACTGGAACAGTGCTGCACAGTGTCCATCACCGTGGTGAAATGCCAAGGCCAGGTAGCAACATGGCTCAAGAACACTGCTGGAAGTGAGAGTTGAGAGGTAGAAAAATTGCTTTTTTCTTCTCAGTGGAAGTGGAAGAAAGTTGTAGTAAACTCCATCACAGTGCCCCAAGTAGTCTTGATCATTTCGACTTCTGGTAAGGTGTATCATTGTGTTTTCGAAATCTAAATCTGACATATATTTCCACCTGTGTGGTCCACCGATGGACTGAAAGCATACTCACTTAAAAGCAGCCCCTTTGGTAGTCGCCAGCTGGCCAGGTGCTGAACCAGTTCTTGTCCAAGTCCTGTCTGGATGGCCTGGAGAAAGGCAGTCCTTAGGGTCTGCTCTGGAGAAAGGCAGTCCTTAGTGTCTGCTCTGGAGAAAGGCAGTCCTTAGTGTCTGCTCTGGGAGAAACATGGAAATGTGCTGTTGACTTTGATGCCAAATATTGCATTTCTCCACAAAGTGCTTTACATTGTGAGGGTTTTATTAGTCTGTTTCTCGTATTGATGTATGTTTTAACTGCTATGTCAAGGTCAAGTAAGCTGCTCTGGATATTTCTGTGTTCATTATTTAATTACTGTAATTTAACTTCAAAATCCATATGAATTCAAATGCTGTCGAACTAAATTGTATCTGGAGTGGTTGCTAAGGCTGTTGTAAACTAATTATTTTCCTTCACAGCTTTGCGTTTTTTGTCCAACCCAGGGGATTGATGTCTTTCATTAATTCAGTGCTAAATGATCCAGCCTTGAGGCGGATGTTTGAAGGTTTGTATGGGACTGTTCTTTCATATGGATTTCACTGACTGGTTCCTCTGTTGCCCCCCCTTCTCCTTCCCTCCTCCCCCCAACACAATCACAGGAAAGACCACCCCCACTACAACCGCCAGCACAACCAGTCAGGCAGCAGTCCTTCCCAAGGTGCCCGGTGACTCACAGAAAGGTACAGGGCCTGAGGGGCACCCTTCAGTGGGGGACCAGGGCTCACCTGACTCTGAGGCCATCAGTGTGGAGGGTAAGGAGGCCAGGGAGGCGGGAGAGAGAGAGAGAGTGAGAGAGACGGTGTCTGACTCTTGCCGTCTGCCCTTTCACAGACCTTTCTAGACCTTTCTAGACCTATCTAGACAACCTCTAGATGCAATAGTTGACCCTGTCCCTTTCTTGCGCTGTACTGGATTTGCACTGTCGAGCCTGGAGCTTGCACTGCCCACTCACTGTCAAGCTGAGAACTAACGCTCTGTGCTTGTTTTTCCCCTCAATGTTTACTAAGCAACATCAAGAGAGAAAGAGAGGGAGAGAGAGAGACGCTAATGCTTGCCATTTCCACATCTTATTTTCACTTATTAGTTTTATTTTAGTATTATTAATTTGAGCGTGCCACAAAACACCGCCGATACAATCCTATCTCCACAACTGCAAAGATAATATATATTTAGCACATCCTCATGCTGCGTTCAAATGGTGGTCCCCAGACTGTTATCCCTGAATGACCCCCAGTACGGAGTTCAAAGGACATTGCCGATAGTTTTTTTCCCCATTTCTCTTGAGGAGTGTTTACAGATCCCTCGTTCTCCTCGTTCCTACACTCCTGTGCCAAGAGTCTATAAATCTGGAGGGGGGGGGTTTGCACCGCACCAAGCCAAGAGAGCTCTACCACAGCCATGATGAGCCGCTCAAAAGCAAATGAAAAACGCCAGCCGCAAATAAACAACCGCCGTACCCGGCAGCAGATGTCCAAGCCAAGTAATAGAAACTTTCTGCCGGGGCAATCTATTTCTGTCGGGCGGTGTTATGCAATCAAAGGACGAAGCAAGAAGCCCATCACACTATTAGAGGGTGGGGGGGGGGGGGGGGGTGGTCATCTTCAGATATGGACAAATATTACTCAAATAACAGGAAATAGAGGAGTAGGCATTGAGGAAAGCCTCTATAGTCTTACAACAACAGCAAAGCTTCACAAACAGGGATGGGGGGCCATATGTTTTGAAAGGTAATACCTGAACAGCATAGGATTTCTTCATCTTCACAATATCCACATCAGGCCATTCTCAGAGCTTGTAGCAAGTGTATATTTGTATTGACGTTAATTCAGGGATCCAGTGAGCAAAGGTGGTTCTCTTGAGAGGCCATAACATTAGGGCATTACATAAAGGCCCCAGTAGGCGCTTAGGCATAGATCCGTCTGTTATGTGTAATTTCAGTAAGTGTGCACTTTAGGTTAATCGGAATATTTCCATTAAGGGGTTTTCATCCACTTCACTGTTCTACAAGTGCAGAGCTTAAACCTACACATGGTATTTTTGCAGATCGAGATGTGCGTAACGATGCACAGGATCACCCTCTGACTCCAGCCTTGGAGTTTTTTTTTTCCCCTTTGGGTCAGGGCTACCTGTGCACTGTGTGAGTCCTCCCCCGGCAGCTATTTTAAACACAGAAGCCTCTCCCAGGTCATTTGCAAATTCAAGGTTGTCCGAAGAAACGTGCAAAAAACGGAGATAATTTATCTGGAGAGCGGAGGTAGACATGTTGATAATGGGACGGACCTAGCAGGGCTCCAGAACTCATTAAAAGACTGCGAGGAGAGCGGCAGATGAACTCGGGTTGAACTTTTCCCTCTTGAAGTCAGTTTGAGTCCTGTGGGGAGCCGCTGTGTTTTCCACTGGTTATTAATACCGCGGCAGAGGAGAGAAGCGCTGGCTCGTGCTCTGATGCTGTGTCCCTTTTCTGCCTCCCCTCTTCTCCCCTAAGAGTATGACACAACAGGACATCAGCGCTGTAACCATAAGTCCGGCGTTAATGACAAGTTGTAAAAAAAAAAAGTTGACAGCTGCACAATGCACGTGAGTGTTCTATTTTTTTTTGGAATGGATCTTGGTGTAATTTGTAGTGAGTCATGCAATGGAGGAAATTAATTTGATGGCTCGTCAGAGTCCTTAGGTGACGCATACATCATGGCGTTGTTTTTCTCAGATGTCACAGCCAGCAAGCCGTCACTTACTCACAGCACGTTTAACAGTGTGAATTTATTAAAGGTCACTTGAAACTAGCTAACCCCCCCCCAAGAAAAAAGCGCTACCCAGCATAATTCTGGCACGTGGGAAGTTGAACATGACCTCATATGTTGTTTCTTCAAACTCCGAGCAAGAAGAAAAATGTGCTTCCTCCTATTTTCTGAAACTCTCCACCTCAACTTAGCTTATCGTAGAATCGCACAACAAACACAAGGAAAAAAAAAACCCAGGAAGCAGGCTATTTTATCTCAAATAAACAAAGCACCATCCGCACACAGGCAAATACCATCCTCACTAAACCCCCAGGCCTCAGTTATAAAGTCAGTCATAAACATTGTCCCCAGAAAGTCAACAACATGGTCTTCACAAGCAGTCTCCCATCAGTCAAGCCTTGGCTCACAGTGCACAGGTCCACGTACACGCAGACTGTCCTTTCCCTGTCCCCCCAGCCTCTTTCCCCTCCTCCGTTTTCCTCCCATGATGCCTGTGGACAAAGAGGAGTCTCCCTCTCCTCTGCTGCTTTAACCTGCCTGTAGTTTTTTGAACTAATAACCTGCCTCCTCCTCAGTTCAATCCTTCTTCTCTCCCTGTTTTTCCAACAAAGCTGTTCTTTCCTCCGTTGAGTTCAGTGGCTTCTATGAGTGTCCTGCACGCAAGTGTTTTTGGTTTGTTTGATTTGTTTTGTTGCCCCCCCCCCCCCCACCCTTATAGACGTCTTCAAAACCTGGTTCCAGAAGCACCAGATCTGGTCCTGCTGAAACGGGTTCTGGCAGTTTACTTTTCCTCATGCATGATTAAGCCAGTGGGGCTTTCTTTAACGAATGCTTGTGTGTTTGGTTCTTTGGAAGGGAGCAGCTGTACCTCTGGAGTTTCTCCTCTTCCTTCAAAGTCGAATGTTGAATGTTCCCTTCGTGCTTGTGTGTATAACATGCTGAGCAGTGTGTGTATGCATGGCACATACATCAGGGAAGGAAAGCACAAAGGATGGCTTACAAAAAATGTGGTTAACAAATGCAGCATGTGTGATATTGTGATATATGATGTTTTCATAGTATGTCAACCTGCGAGCCAGACTCCAAAACAAGGTACTTAATCACAGGGTAAATGACCATGTCCTGACAGCGTAAGATAACAAACATAGACGAGCACGGAACAGAAAAAAAAAAGTTTTGAGTGAAAGTTTGAGATTTCTGTTTAGTCAGCGTGTCTTTCATGGGTACAGTACAGCTCAAAGAGAACTCAATTGACAGCCGTCTCAAGTGGAGAAATATGTGCTGATTTAATTTCAGAAGAATCATGATTAAATTAATTTGCTCCAGTCTCACACTCAGACATGCTTGATTACTAAGTTTTGTGCAGAGTATTACACCCACTGTGCTTATTTCAGTTGTCAATTTTTTTTCTTTTTCTGGGGATTGGCATTTTAATGTGAACTCACGCTCATGAGTAGTATGGGAGCTGGTTTGTGTGTGTGTGTGTGGGAGGGGGGGTGTCCCAATACTGAAGAATTGGAATGCTGAATATCTTTGGGCTAAGTTAATTTGTTGATACCACCCTACCCTCCATCACCACCCCCACCCACCCTCTTCACAGCTGAAAATAAATTCCGGGCATTAGTTGGGAGTTTAGCTTTCTTGACGCACCGCAAGCAATTTGGACTCACAGCTGTCGCACAATGGAATGAAGTGGCTGTTAATGAGGGAGAGCCGTATAGAGCAGCGTCTTTCAGACGCAGAAAAAGGGAACTAATTAAGGTATTCAGGAATGCCTTCATTTGCGACAAATGAACCCTCTATGACGAATGCTTCCAGTGTTAACAGAGGAGAAATCATCAGTTCTGACTAAATGAAACCGTACGAAAAAAACTGCAAGTAATGAAAAAATGTACTACTAATCAAAATCTATGGATCTTTGAGTATGCAGCTGATAAGTTCAATGATGCATTTGTCAGCAATCCTCAAGAATTCTACAGAGATACACTAGGGTACTGGGTATGGAATACACTAGGGTACTGGGTATGAAATACACTAGGGTACTGGGTATGGAATACACTAGGGTACTGATACACTAGGGCAGTGGTTCTCAACCTTTTTTCAGTGTTGTACCCCCTGTGAAATATTTTTTCAGCCAAGTACCCCCTAACCAGCACAAAGCATTTTTAGTTGAGAAAAAAAGACTTAAAACAGAGCACGGAATTTTGCCGGCTCTGGTTTGGCCTTCTTTGCAACCTCCGTGTTTTCACAAGAATTACCGCTACGCTTCAACCACGACTCCATCGATTGAGTTTTGACAGTGATTGACAGGTGATGGCGGGTGGCTTGTGACAGGTTGGGTCGAACCATCCTGGTATGGGGGGGACTCTGGGTTTTTAGGATAATGAAATTGAATAGCCTACTGAAATATAAAATTAATTTTATGAACTTATATTTTCCTGAAATATTTGTTAAATAATTGTTTTTAAACTATTTTTGCATAGATTCTACTTTTTAAATATATGTATATTTTAAAATCTTGCGTACCCCCTGGAGTGCCTTCACGTACCCCCATTTGAGAACCACTGCACTAGGGTACTGGGTATGAAATACACTAGGGTACTGATACACTAGTGTACTGGGTATGGAATACACTAGAGTACTAATACGCTAGGGTACTGGGTATGAAATACACTAGGGTACTGGGTATATAATACACTAGGGTACTGGGCATGGAATACACTAGGGTACTGGGTATATAATACACTAGGGTACTGGGTATATGGAATACACTAGGGTACTGGGTATGGAATACACTAGGGTACTGGGTATGAAACTTGAGGATAGATATACACACACAGAACCAGAATCATTCAGTCATTATTGCATTGGAATTTTGTTTACAGTGGAGAAAACCACACTTTCACACTTACCTAACACAGTTTGGACAAAAAGTGCTCACAACTCCGTAGCCTCTCTCTTAGCCTTTTTTTCCGCATGGCCTGTCTCCAATTAGCAAAAGACAGCAACCAACTCCAGGTTTTTCTGTTGCGTTTTTCGCAGGCTTATGTAATGCAGAGTAGCATCTATTTTTAACTTCACGGATGCGATCAGTATTTGGCAGGGTAGACGAGCGCCTTACAAGCCCAGAGAAGGAGAGGAGAGGACCGGCAGAGGAGAGGCGTGGTGGCAGAGGCAGAGGCGTAGCAACACACCACACAGCTGCTTCAGAGAGAGAGAGAGAGAGAGAGAGAGAGAGAGAGAGAGAGAGAGCGAAAGCCTTCTAGCCCAGCAGACTGACAGGCTGTCAGTCATAATGCACATGCCTCGCTTCCCTCCACTTGCTTTCATTCTTTCTCTTTTCCCCACTCTCTCTCTCTCTCTCTCTTTCTTTCTCTCTCTCTGTAAACTTCTGTCTACACCTCTTTCTCTCTACCACTATCACTCCCTCTTTCATTGTGGTGCCATTGTAGTCCCTTTTTTTTCTATCCCTTTTCTACCTCATGTGTGCACCTTTTCTTGGTCTCTCTTTTGTGTTTCTCTCTGTTTAGCACGTTCTCACTCCTGCTCTCGCTCGTTTCTGTTGTTGCCTCACTGTGCCACCCTTTGTCTGTGTCTCGCTTCACTCGCTCTCTCTCTCTCTCTCTCTCACACACACACACACACTTCCATACTCTTTCTTTCCCTCTCTTCTCTCCAGCGTCTCTCTCATCCTGCTGTATTCCCGTCCTCTTGTGTTCCGCTAGAGCCCATCTGTTTGTTTACATGTTGGCAGATCCATGCATGTCCAAATTGGTTTTTCCCTGTTATGTTCACACATTTGGACTATAATAAGACACTGTACAAAGACAAACAGCATGCTGAAAAAATATGTTATGTGACATTGTTAATAATTTCATTATATAAGCCGTTGGTGAAAATAGTTTAAATACATAATAATGATGTGTAATATAATGACACACATAGGATGTTTCGCTTGGTATGTGACTTAAAAATCACAGAATTGTAATTCTTCCAATAATTTGAAACAGTCTCAGACTTGTCTGAAGTCCCCTTTTCCTACTAAATTCTTCATAGTGACACATGGCAACGCTAATTTCGCCTGGATCAAACACATTTGGCTTTGTTTGCGCTCACCGTAAACAGGAACAAATTCATCATCTGTGTCAGTGGGTATTGTTTTCACTGTGGACACGGCACCATATGTCACCCACATGCGCCAGTTCAGTCATTTACAAGAAGCACAAACATATTTTGACAGGTCCTAGGGGATGATTTGTGAGCCTCCTGTTGGGGCACCCCTCTGTGATACCCCCCCAAGACACCCACTTTTGACTCATCCCATGTGTGAGCCCCCTGTCACCCCCCCCCCCCCCCCCCCCACACACACACACACACACACACACCTTACTCCCCCGTGACCCAGGTTTGGGGGCCTCACACAGAGGCTGGTGACTCATGTTTACTCGGGGCATTATAAAACAGCCACTCACACCTCGCCAGTGATTAGTCTGTGCCCACCCCCCACACTTCGCCAGCGATTAGTCTGGTCCCACCCCCACCCCTGACTACCACACATTTCCATCTCACTTCAGCTTCCAGGGCGTGCAGATTCATTTGGGTGTGACAGCGGTGTGCAGTTGCATGCTAAGCACATATTTTTAATTTGTTTACTGTGGCGCCTGAAAGCTCAGATATGGCCACATCTCACAACACAAATTGATGCTGAGATGGTGAGCAATTAAAGATGCAGCACCATGGACACATGTGTGATGAAGTGGTGGGTGATTTTCAGGGCTGTTTTTGACAGGTTAGTTATGATGCTCACAGGTTCACAATCAGACGAGTGATGCTATTGAAGAACATTCACTTATTATCATTATTCTGTCATGATGTCATGATTATCATTATTCTGTCATGATCAAAGACAGCAAATTAATCTCATATTCAGGCATTTGGATGTGCGTTGTTCCACTCGTCCATTCTACCCTGCGATTGAACTCCGGGAGTTTTTGAAGAGTGTTGCATTGCACACGCATACTGTGATATATTCTCTATGACAGTTCCCAGAACAGGACTGACTGAGATTGCCTATATTTGTACTCTGTCCACCAGCATCCATAACTGTTCCCTTCACCTTCACGTTATTAGTGCAGTCTCCATATATGTCTTCATGACACCCCTCCAAGGCTGTAAAATAAAAATGCCCATCATTTCTCTCATAGCAAAAGATCTGCTTCAGGTGAGCTTCAGCATGCCCGCAGCAGTTCAGCGCTACACAGCCGTCTGATTTCCATAGCGTCACCGAAGGCAGCGTGAAAAAGATGGAATATCCTAGGTTTTTCATGTAACCCCTCAGCACCATTTGTTATGCAGTGGGCCCTGGGAATAGCTCCCGCCAGCAACTTTGTGACACACACAAATCTTTCCATCAAATTGTTAGTCATTTTCTCCCTCTCCCTACAGCTTCAAGGGGGTAAAAAATGCTTTGATTTATGTTAATTTTTACCCCCCCCCCCCCCCCCCCCATCCCCTCCCTCTCTGCTTACATAAACAGTCAGAGAGAAAATAATATTGCGAAACAAAAGCACACTCCATCCCACAGTTGGAAAACCAGTCAAGTGCCGGGCTCTGTGTGGGCTCTAATGTGTTTATATTGATGCCTGGAGATAGATTGTTTCTGGGCAGCACACATAGACTTATTATGGATTCATAATTGTGTTTCTGCTTACAGCTGCAGTAAAAGAATCCCTATTGCCACCCCCAACCCCAGCACTCCGCCCACATACTGCTGCTCTCTAGGCCCTCTCTACCTATTTGCTGAGACTAAATATGTCTCTTCGTAGCGCACTTCCTATTGGTTTAAACAACGCGACCTTTCATCATTTACAAACATTTCGGATCAGCGGATTGGCGCATTTTGGATGGAATTTTAAAGTCAGCGTAGAGTTCCTGTAGATGCAAATGTCCCATTGAGCTTTAACTGACGAAGAGACAAGAGGCTTTTGTGCTGCTCGCTCCCCACTCTTCCTTTCATCATTTCATCATTTATTGCCATCATCATTAGCGCAGTTACCCATCATCCCTCAGCGGCCCTTTCACCTGCGTTGCCATTATGGGCAGAAATTATCCCATTCGGAACACCTGCAATTTGCTCTACCTTCACCAGCTTATTTATCCATCTCGCCGAGACTGTACTGTCATGTTTCTAGGCAGGCAGGAGAGAGACCTGACACTACAGATGGTTGAAACACTTGCAAATGAGCCCTGATTGCAAGAGGTGTCATTTATCACATCTCTCCTCAGCGCGGATACCATTAGGCAAATAGTTTGATATTCCAAGGTCTCTTCGGTTCATCATTCCTTCCCCTTTCCCAGAATCCTTGCTACTCAGGCCTCGACACTTCAACACATTTCACAATAACTTTGACGTTCAAGTTCAAGGAATAGGAGTTTTTTTTTTTTTTTTGTTTCTTTCTTTCGTCACAATCAAATGGTCTCTGTCTGGTTAGCTAGTACACAGAGCCAGATGCTCTAGTGCCATGAGTCACGCATGAGAAGCGGCACTTTCCGAAAGGATGTCCAATGCCTACTAGTGCCACTGTTAATATTTAAGCCTTGCTCTCAATTAGAGCTTTATTACTCACATGGGAGCCCTTCCCCGTACACCTCCCTCCTCAGTCAGAATCACACAGGGGGCTAAGCTCCTGGCAAAAAGGATTTGTTGATTTATTAAGCCAAGAAGCTAATTGTCCACTTCAAACATCTCTGCCATTTAGCTGCCCACGTTGTTTTTGCACGGCACTGTGCTTAAGCATCCAGAACCAGTGTCTGTCGAAAGACCGCCATTAGGTTAGAGCCTGCAGTCTGTCTACGGATCGGTGTTAATTAAAGTCTGCTTAACATGTCAAGTCTTTCTTTTTGTGTGTGTGTGGGTCTGTGTTCATTGGCTACACTCATTGGTCAACTCTCTCCTGTGTTCTTCTCCTCTGCACTAGGTGTGCGCCGTCCTCCTGAGGTGGAGAAGACCAACCACAGTGTCCACTACACCCTCCTCATCGCCTGCGTGCTCGTGGCGTTCGTCCTGGGCGCGTTCCTGTCCGGCTTCCTGGTCTCTTGCTACTGCAACCACAACTCGAGCAAGACCAAGAGGCTGCCCAAGGACCCGGAGGTGTCCATCCCTCACGCGCTCTCGCTCCGCAGCCTGGCCAAGCTCAACGGTCTGCTGGAGAGTCAGAGCAAGGAGGACAAGCTGGACGTGCCGTCGCCCAAAGTCTACAACTCGTTCTTCGGCAACGGGAAAGAGCACCCCTCCCGGAGGCACCACGGAATGGCCGACCTCATCCACCCTCATCACCACCACCACGGCTCCGAGCTGTCTGGGCTGCCGACACCCGACTCGACGCCGGAGCTGCCCATCAAGAGCATGAAGGCCTTCAAGAACCAGTGGGAAAAGAACCAGAACTGCAACAACGCCAAGGAGCCCAAGCCCCACAACGTGCCCGGCTCCAGGCCCAGCTCAGGGCTGCAGCAGCAGGTGTTCCCCTTCTCACACGGGCTGTCCAACGGCCAGGCCCTGGGTGGCTCCATGCATCTGGAGGAGCGCAAGATCCACAACACGGAGCGCATGATGAGCCAGCAGCCGTACCACGGCTACCCGCACAAGGTGGTGGACGTCACGTCGCTGGACGAGCTCTTGAAGCACATCCACGAGATCAACGTGACCACAGGGGGCATGGGCGGGGGCGGCAAGGTCATGACCTCGTCCATGTCGGCCCACGCTGGCCAGATGGCCTTCGCCAACCGCGTCCAGCCGCAGATCCCCGAAACGGAGACGGCGCCGTACTACAGCTCGTCCACGCTGCCACGGGACAGCCTGACGCGGCGTATGGACGTGCCGCCCGACATGCCACTGCCTCCGCCGTCGCAGTCCACGCTGGAGCGCCTCTCGCGCCACCCCGGCCACCGGCACTCGCTCATCGCCGCCTCCAAGATGGCCGCCGGGGGCGGTGGCGGGATGGTGGCCCGCCAGCACAGCTTCAACCACCAGGGCGGGCGCCCGCTTATGCTCGCGCGGATCAACTCTGCCGGGAGCAGCAGCGGCGGTGGCGGCGGCTGCGAGGTGCGCCACCCACTCATCCCCGGGAGCTACCTGATGCGCCAGCACAGCTACAGCGAGCAGCCCGAGTGCCACCGTGGCGTCAACGTGCGCCGGACGGCGTCGCTCAAGCCCGACGTGCCCCCCAAGCCACTCTTCATCCCCGCCACCTCGCCCGTCAACCAGCAGGGCAAGTTCAACTACTGAGGTCAACCACGACAGCTTGTTTTACCACCAACAACAAAAACAGGACTGCACACACATATCTGTGTAATCCCATGACTGGAAATGAAAATTAAAAAGAAAAGAAGAATATTCAAACGAGCATTGAGATTTGAACTGGCAGTCGGGGATGCTGCCTCTACACTTGAGCGTGACCCACTGTCCTCTATGTCCATTGAATATATTTGTACCATATTGGTATTGCTCAGCTATTCGCTTCTAGATGGTGGAAAACTGGGGATAGCATCTGCCAGAAGATCACCTTGTTTTTTAGGCTGCCACTGTCTTCATTGTGGCTTTAAATGCAACTCTGAACAGTAAGGGCTGGCATCACCACGGAAACTGCTGGACACAAGCGGCTTTGGGCATATTGTGATGCTGCTCATCTTTTTGCTTTTGCTCAGCTATTCTGTTGGACGTAGAGGTGATGATCAGTGATTGTTTCTTATAATAACGTGTATATATATATGCATGTGTGTGTGTGTGTGTGTATATATGTGTGTTCATATCTACACAGTATATATGTATACAATACACAGATCAAACACAGTATCATGTCTATACTGTGGGTTACAGCTTCTCAAAAGAAACACTTTATTTGCCTTATTTTGAGAACAAAATAAACTGTTACATTTTTACAACCCCCCTCCCCTAGTAACCCTAGTATATTGCACCATCTTAAAAAAAAGACCACGCAAGAGATTTATAAGCAATAACCATACCACAAACTCCCTTGAAATGGCATGAAATTAAGTCTAAGCGTTTAATTACGCAAAGCTTCATCATTTTGAGGATATTTGTATTGCATTCTCAATTTCTAGTAACATTTGGGCAGTGACCAAAAAAGGTAGGCATGGGAAGACCACTAATGTTCTTCTGTGGCCATATATGCAGTATTAAAACTACCCCGGACTAACGTGTGTTTGGTATGTGTGTATGTCCAAGCAGAAGCTTTGCAAAAACAGGTATATCAGCAAACAAGAGATC
Organism: Alosa sapidissima; assembly: GCF_018492685.1. Lineage (NCBI taxonomy): Eukaryota > Metazoa > Chordata > Actinopteri > Clupeiformes > Clupeidae > Alosa > Alosa sapidissima. Next base: position 11,183,944 of record NC_055966.1, read on the forward strand.
ATACATACATTCACAACAAATATTACTCCCTTGGGTTTAATTTAGTGAAGACTGCATCACTTGCAATTAACTTTGTAGTCATTGGTTGTAAATATAGGAATAATAACTAGCCGAATATTAATTGTTTAATTGTGTAAATTGTGCCTTATTTAATATGGTATGTGCTCTGGGAAAGGGTGGGGGTGACGAATGAAAGTGAAGATGCTACAGTTTGTGTTTTATCTTTTTTATTTTTCAATTTCAATGTCAGTATACTGTATGCCACATGTACCATAGGTTTATATTTCTATCTAGGCCTTTTTGATATCCCCTGAACTGTGTGAATAGGTTTAACAACTACCAGCTTAAGACTGCAGGTTCTATTTTAATCTATTTGGCTCCACTCCTGTGCTTTTCCTTCTCATTGAGTGGGTTGTTGATGCCTTCGCACGCATTCACATTGCGTTCACCAGATCTCAAATCTGCCGGTTTAGTTGAAACACATATTTTTACAGTAGTGCAGTAGAGCACACAAAGAGCACCAGTAGTGTAGTGGAGCATTCGCTTCAGAGAGTAGTGTTTGTGTTTGTACTTTTCTTCTATTTTATTCCACTGCTCTTAGACAACAGCTGAGACTATTGATAGGGGAACCAATGCTGATCAAGCTGTTTCATTACATCTTGTGTTCCAACACTGCCTGCAGTGGAACTCAATGTGATACTTGCTCTGCATCTCTCTTTCTTTCTTTCTCTCTCTCCCCCCCCTGTCTATTTTTCTTTTCTCTCTCTCTCTCAATCTTTCTCTCTTAGACATACACACTTTCTCGGTTCTCTGCTCTTAAGAATACCTATTGATGTGGTGCTCCACTATTGCACTTTCAGACCAATTTCTGAGTATTGCTTTTAACTGTACTCTTGACTAAAATGTTCTCAAGATTATCATACAAATGTGAAACAAAATGGTGTATTTGTAACTGCCTGGATTACTGCAGTTCGTCTGCACTTGAATTCACCACAAGCTGACTTCTCATTCATATATACTCATCAGGCTTGTAGATGGCCAGTCATAACACATGTGCATTCAAAGTAAAATAAAAATTATAATATTTGGGAAAACAATGGTTAAAGAAATATATTGAGAACAAAAGAAGCACCTATTACTGACAATAGTCATGTCAGTATGACCTTACACCAAGAAGAGGACTGTGTTTAGTTGTTGAGATAAAGAGTAGCTTATTGGAACAGAAATAGTGGTTAATGAAGGAAAGGGAATAGTCTTTGTCAATTTTAATTGCTATAAACATTGAGGTTTCTTGTTATTGCACAGTGTAAATAAAAATAATGTCATTTGGAGCTTTCATTGTGTCAGTGTTATTTTTAATTGATCTAAGATTCATGTGTTTGATTGCTGTTTATGTAGTAGTTTAGTTGACCAATTTAAAGCCTTTTCATTACGTTGCCTCCTTTGATGGGTTGATTGTGTTACCACTCATTTCAAGTTGGTTGCCCATGATCACACACAGACACAACATTTTGCAGGGGATTCTGTCAAATAATGTAATTTCACAAGCATCTGTTCCAGTAACCATTGCCAGTACAATACCACATGCAAGTCTTTTGAAGCCAAGGTTGCATTTTCAAAACATTTTCTAAAGCAGGGGCATGTCTTTAGTGGATGAGCCTAATTAAGATAATCTCCTGCTGGTCAAGATCATAAGGTCCTTTGTGCTGGCCAACTAAAGCCATAGGCCTCCAAGGTTCATTATGCTGGCAAACTAAGAATTTTCGGTAACACTTTACTTGACGGTATCTACATAAGAGTGACATGACACTGTCATGACAAATGAACCTTAACCCTAATCCTAACCTCTAACCCTAACTTGTCATGACACTTAACAACAGAAGCGTTATGTCATAAACGTTATGAATTGTTTATAATGTTTATGGTCATGTCACTCTTATGTAGATACCGTCAAGTAAAGTGCAACCAAATTTTCCCCTATAGGCTTCCGTTCAATGGCAGCTATTTTCAAAATAGCATTTCAGTATCAATCCTCGTATGCCATCGTATTTGTGTCACAGTGCCTACAGTCAGCATTTTGCTGCTTTGTATTTCAAAGTAAAATAAGCATTATGTTCCTCCCCCTGAGGTGTTTTATAGTGTTTTATAGTGCACAGATGGGTCATCTGACGTTTGTGGCTCAGGTGATTGGCTCCTAATTTTATACCCTGGCTGCTCCTTGAAGTCAGGATGGCAGCAGCAGCAGCACTAGTATCTGCTCACTGCCTAGACCAAATGTGCAAGCTGAGCATTGGCCATTGCGATGAGTGGGTAGGCCTATGCTAATAATTCTCTCCAGGTCTATTCAAACGTTAAATTATATTCACTTACCTAGATTCATATCAATACTAAAAGATTAGTTTGTTTATATTTGCATCAGACTGCAGCTTTTCGCAATGCTAATGAGGGTGCATAAGTACGTCTAAGCACTAAGCATTATAAGTAATGCACATGCCCAGGGTTAGGGAAAAGGGTGTTATGATATCTGCTTGCCCTAATTTATCTAGAATGTGTTATTCCATGTTATTATTACCTTATGGCTCCACGCTGCTCAGGATATGACCTCACGGAGCACCTAGGGCAGATATGTCACGGACGGCAGCGGGATAGTTGCTGGTGCTCTGCCTATGATTGACAGGAAATATATTTTCCAATTACTTTGTTTGCTCTTGCATCTCCCATAATCCGTTTTGACCAGAGCCCAGAGAGTATGAATCACCTGTCTAAATAGGGTCTCTATTCTGTCAGCCTCGCTCACTGTCTCTCTCTCTCCTCCAATGTCACCTGATCCCTTGCTCAAACTCTCTCTCTCCTCCACTGTCACCTGATCCCTTGCTCAAACTCTCTCTCTCCTCCACTGTCACCTGATCCCTTGCTCAAACTCTCTCTCTCCTCCACTGTCACCTGATCCCTTGCTCAAACTCTCTCTCTCCTCCACTGTCACCTGATCCCTTGCTCAAACTCTCTCTCTCCTCCACTGTCACCTGATCCCTTGCTCAAACTCTCTCTCTCCTCCACTGTCACCTGATCCCTTGCTCAAACTCAAACCCAGCTTTGCACATGCTCACTCTGCCCACCTTCAAACCCCTCTTTTTTTAACAGGGACGGGGGCATCGGGTTTAAATGTGGGCTTGTAGAAAATGGGAAGATTGGATTAAGCCGTCAGTCCTGTTTCAGCACGAACATGTTGTGGGGAATAATGTGTTTGTGTGTGTTAAGCCAGATGTTGTGGAGAATAATGTGTTTGTGTGTGTGTTAAGCCAGATGTTTAGTTCTGTTGATGAGAATCACACACTACTTTTTTGTCTTCCTTCATACCCTTTCACATGACAAACCAGGGAAGGTCTTTTCCGACAGATCTTCTCCTGTGGAAAATATGGAAGCACTGTTTATATACTGTCTGTATATATCATTCACAGCATATATGAAAAGGTCAGGTACAACCCTAAAACAGAAAAAGTTGGGACGTTGTGTAAAATGCAAATAAAAACAGAATGTAATAATATACAAGTCTCTTAAACCCATATTTAATAGCAAAAAGGACATAGACAACATTGTTGAAAATGAAAATTTGGACTATTTCATGGAAAATACAACTTCATTTTGAATTTGATGTCAGCAACATGTTTCAAAAAAAGTTGGGACAGTGACAGTGCTGCTTCTGTGCTGCTTCACCTCTTCATTTAACACAATTCTGTAAAATGGAACTGAGGAGACCAGCTGCTAGAGATTTGAGAATTAAATGTTGTCCCATTACTCGCCAATATAGGATTGCAGTTGCTCAACAGTATGGGCTACTCATGTTTTTCATTTCATTATGCATCTAATTTGACTTGGCCATTTTAGCACCTGGACTTTTCCTCTACGGAAAAATACTGTTTAAATATGTGCACAATTCATTTTGGCATTGTTTCAGAAATATTCAAGGTCTTCCTTGGAAAAGACATTGCCTGGATGGAGGTATATGTTGCTCAAAACCTGTATACATTAATCAGAATTGATTGTGCTTTGCCAAATATGCAAGATGCCCATCTGTCACTAATGCATCTCCACACCTTCATAGATGTTGGGTTTCAAACTAAGTACTGAAACAAGTTGGATAGGTTGGATACTTGGATAGGCCCCCTCCTCTTTAGCCCAGATGAGTCCATGATTTCCAAAAAGAATGGCAAATTTTGATTGGTCTAACCACAGGACCTTTTTCCATGTTACCTCAGTCCATTTTAAACAAGCTCAGACCCAGATAAGACAGTGGTATTTTCTGTATCATATCTCAATACATTTTTGGCTGTTACAATTTTGGCTGCAGTTTTTGAATTGAGTATCAAACTGTGCACATAGACAATAGTCATCAGAGGTTTTCCCGAGGCCATACAATGACAGGTCTGGAAATAGGTCTCGTTTTGGTGCAGTGCCATCTGAGGTCCAAAAGACCACAGCCATCCAATATTGTTTTTCAGCTCTTTCCCTTGTTTGCAAAGATTTCTCTGGATTCTCTGAATGTTTTAATAATATTATGTCCTATAGATAATATACTCGCCAAATACTTCACAATATCATAGTAAGAAGCATTAAAATTACATTGTTTCATCATCTGGGGCAGTCATGGCCTACTGGTTAGGGCTTCGGGCTTGTAACTGGCGGGTTGCCGGTTTGATCCCCGACCAGTAGGAACGACTGAAGTGGCCTTGAGCAAGGCACCTAACTCCTCTCTGCTCCCTGAGCGTCGCTGTAGCAAGGCAGCTCACTGCTCCAGGTTAGTGTGTGCCTCACTGTGTGTTCACAAATTCACAGATGGGATAAATGCAGAGACCAAATTCCTTGTATACGCAAATACACTTGGCCGAGAAAAGAAATTTGATATGTTGTCCTTTTTGCAACTAAATATGAGTTTAAGAGATTTGCAGATTATTTCATTCTGTTTTTATTCACATTTTACACAACGTCCCAACTTTTTCTGATTTGGGGTTGTAATATTCCATAAAAATGTAATGAAAAAGTAATTCTCATCTAGCCATACGAGGCCTAGGAGCCCATATGTTGTAGATAGACTTTTCCATGTCAGGCTCATAATAAGCCTATTATTGTTCCCTTGTTGCTGCTGTTTTTAAATTTGTTTTCTTTTTTGCAGTTTGGCCTCAGACTTACAAAATCAGCATTTCTATATTTTGCTCAACGCAAAATTGTAGGGCAATCATTTGCAAATTCATAAAGCATTCAAAAAGGCTCCCACAAACTTGCATTCCAGAAAGTGTGTGTGTGTGTGTTTAGGTAAACCTAGAACCAAAACCGAGTTGAATTTGAATCATCATTGTGGAGAAATACATTGACAGTCTGCCTAGTATGCTTTGCTGGACTCTCTCCCAGGCCAGTGGGCCACAAACCACAGAACATTTGGATGCCTTTAAATGGGTAATAAACCTCAAAGGAAACACATAGCTTTTCTACCATAAGTGCGTTGACCCCCTTTCTCTTCGACGACTACACTGCACTCTCCTCGTAGTGAAGTGTCGTGTTACAACATCGGTCCTGAGCCACACGGCGGTGGGAACAACTGCATATGCCCCAATTTAACGTCTTCATTAACAAAACGGCCCTACCCGAGCTCCTAATATGAATTTAATGTGCTGTTTTTAGGCTTTGAGCTGTGCCGTGCTGTGCTCTGTTGGACGCATCTCAGCTTCCCACACACAGTCACACTGACCTTTCCCGCCTGTCCGTAATGTATCATTCCGTCCACATTAAAAGGGCTTAACAAGTGCCAAATTGCAAGTTAATTGTTCCTGGAACCAACTAATACTCACGGGCAGCCACTCCCAACTAAACTGTGTGTTCTGCCATCTATCTGTTTACTGGTCGGTTTTTAGGCTACTGGACCCAGATAGATATGGAGACCCACCAACACAATATCACTAATACCACTACTATTACTACTGCTGCTACTACTATCACTGCTACTACTACTACTACTACTATACTTCTACTACTACTGCAATAATAATAATAATAATAATAATAATAATAATAATAATAATAATAACAACAACAATAATATTGCAGCTACAGATTCTCAAACAGAATTAAGTAATGTTTTGTGTCCATGGTCAGCAATGAAGTCCTTTTTTGGAGATTATTTAGTTCCAAAGGCAGTCAATTTTGGCTTTGCCTCGCAAGAGGGTGAGTTTTTGTCCAGTGTATTCAGTGTGTTTTTTACCACTCCCAGCAGCAATGAAATGATGCAGCTTTGCAGGTGTTTGACAGTGGGCTGGTCTTCGCCGCGCTCTGCTAAGCTCTGATGTCAGTGGAGAACTATGCAGCGCTGCTGGCATCTCTGCTATGAGTGGCACCCCTGGAACGTGGCACAACCCCCCCGCTAAGAACAGGACTAGGGGGGCATGTTGGGGTCGACAGACAGGACAGATGACCGGTTCTGTCCAGTTTTTTTGAGGGGGGTGGAGGGGGTGGGTGCAACAGACGCTCTTCGCTCAGCACTTTTGACACTTTCACCCAGAGACAAGGGGACACCTGCGGCTGTCCGTCTTTCACACACCCTCCGCCCACCACACACTTTCTCCACCCACTGCACACTCCCGCTCAGCTCCCACAACGCCCCCACCCTCCTCACCCCTATCGACCCCCCCCCCCCCCCCACACACACACGCACACACACCACCACCACCCATCTCCCTCTTCCCAGTTGGCAGAGAAAGTGCCTGCCTGTCCCAACCTGCTCACCATGCACCTGTCCTGGCTGGCATTAGTACATATAACGCCCCAATTAACCTGCCAACCACGGGCACTGTCCACACCAGGACCTCATAAGCCATTTGGAATTTCCCCAGCCTCAGACCAGTCCAAACCCCCGCTAGCTGGTCCTCAAGGGTCATACTGTATGCAATGGCCCGTAGCTTTCACCTTTGTGCCTATATTTAGGACAGCTTTGATTCCCAACCTTAATTTCAACTCACCAAATGTGCCTTTTTTCGCGTTCAAATTAAAAGACTTTCCTTACTTGGAAGTGTTCTAGTCAGGGATGCGTGGGCGTGGGCTTGCGTCATCTGTGCATGTTTTTGTTTATTTTTACCGTGGGTTTGTTGTTCCTCCATCGCGCCCATTACATCGTTGTTTTAGCAGGTGGCACATGAATAAAGCGGCGATCTGACGAAATGAGAAGTGGCAGGTTGAGCGTTCCCATCATGGGCTGTTACTGGCTGTCACCGCAGCCTGTTCCCTCACAGTCCCTCAGCTGTGGACACACTTAACCGTCAAGCAGAGATGGAGAGTGGACTAGAAACAACAACAAAAAGCCCGCCAAAACTCTCTTTCATCTTACCGCCTGTCCTTGTCTGAACACGACCGAGTTGGAGATTTAAAACCAAATCTCTTGACAGGCAAATGGCCCGTTGCCTCAGAGTTGCCTAAGGATTTATGGGGACAATTCAGTTCTATTGCTATTCTCTGCATTAAGTTCAGTACCAGTAAATTGCTTATTTCTTTGGTTGTTGCAGTTTTGCTGTAGGGGTGTAAATATTAATCGATTCGTATCGATGCATCGATTATGCAGCCGACGATGCATCGATCGTCCGCAAGAGTATCGATCAATGTGTTTATTTTGCCGCCAGAAAAGACGCTATGGTATTAGTGGCGACTGTCGAGGAAGAACACAGGCTACAGTGAATAGGCTAATTGGCCATACTAGACCTGCAGAGTAAGCATTAGACGTTATTATTTTATTTTGTTCTAATTACAATTTAGCTACTTGCACTTTATTTTACTCTTTTTAACTGTAGCAGTAACTGTTCTATTTGCAGTACATTGAGCACAAGCTATAGTGTAATATTTACATCATGTGAATATAATTTTGTATTCTCAATAAAAGGCAAATTATTTATTTTTTGTTGATTTATTTGAAACTTAATAGATATCGAGTATTAAATCGTATCGAATCGTATCGTGGGGAATTCTGAAGTATCGAAAATAATCAAATCGTTGGCTTAAGAAATCGATATCGTATCGAATCGTCATGAAGGCTCCGATTTACACCCCTATTTTGCTGTATCATGTCTTCTCCTTTCTTGTTATGAAAGCGGATAGGGCATTTGGGGGGGGGGCTGTTAAGGAGCCATTGTGCTCATGTTTTAGCCTGTGTCTTCATTTGTTTTAATTGAGTCACTTAACTTCTGCCAGTGTGTGTGTAACCCTAGTGAGACCACCCCCACTCCCGGCCCTCTCTCTTTCCCTCCCACCCTCTCTGTCTTTCTCGCTCTCTCTCTCTGTCTCGCTCTCTCGCTCTCTCTCTCTCTCTCTCTGGCCTGTGTCGACCTCCTGTGACGCCCACCCAGCTCGGAGCAGCCACTCCAGCCCTTATTAAGCGGAGTTGATTACTCGGCGTCTGGACTAGCGCTTCATCTCCCCAAACTTTGTGCTGTTCAGCCGCCCACCTGGTATTGCTGATGCTGTGCTTTGAGATTGTGGACGATGGCTCACGTTGACATTCAATTAGTCCCTTAACAGAAGCACTTCCTTTGTACCTAATGATTCAGAACCTCTTTCACAGAGAAATAATTTCCCTTTGCTCTCCACTCCACTCTCCCTCCCAGCTTTCTGTCTCTCCCCCACATTCTCTCTCTCTCTCTCTCTCTCTCCCTCCCTCCCACCCTAAATTGCTCATCCTGGAATTTAACAGGCTTAGAGACCAAGGATCATTATTGTCTGCATGATTGTGAAGAGATGACAGTTTTAAAGCAATTCAATGTTCTTCCGCAAAATGATTCACACCACCTCCCCTCAACCCATCATTTTTCAAAAAACAATGTTAGTAGATATAATTAAAGCATAGCAAGCCGTCAAAAGGGCTGTAGAAGAATAGGCCCACTACTTTCACACACTACAGCTTAAGAACCCAGCAAAGTATGGTGCACTGAACTCAGGAAACAGTGCAGGTGGATAAATAGCATGCTTGAGAAAGATTTTAATCTGGGAAAAAAATACAATTTCTTGCAACATAGTTATCTCCTACTGATGAAAATATATTTGCATTTGTATGACATGAAAGTGTTGAACTTAGACTCTTCATCTGCATTAGACTGCATAATATTGCACTTTAGCACAGTGTTAGCTACATGGCTAACGGCCATCACTATCCGTTTTGTGGTCATTTATGGAATGGATCCCAGTGTAGCTTCTCTAGAGGAAAATTTATTTCTAACCGAAAGAGCACTGATATTGCTTTAACCCTTTCAAATAACACAGCCGTCAGCCACTCTTATTGTCATTCTCGTGCCTTCTCATAACAAACTTTAACTCTGGACAGGGACAGAAACAGCCTCTGGTGTTTTTTTTTTTTTATTATGTTTTCCTTTCTTTTTATTTGTTTTTAGAAGACCAAGCTGTGAGTTTTCCCATTTCCAAACTCCATCATTGTATTTACCAGGGTGTGTGCACAGGGAGTTGTGAGGTGCCATATGTGATGCCCAGATCTCCTCACAGCAAGTCTCAGGAAATTAAACACGTCCAACTTCCTGCATACGTCTTATCCAACTTAACGGAGTATAGCCTACCTGTGCCAAGCTGCCAGTTGATGTCGAGGCCGATTTCTGAGAATAGGTGTTTTTATCATGGCTGTCTTGGAAGTCCATATGTTTAAGAATTATCTTTTTTCAACAACAAAATACAGCCATTCGTTTATCTGCAAACAAAGGACATTTCTGGTTTCATGAATCAATATCCCCACCCTGTGGCAGGATCTTAGTAATGCTATTTGAAAACTTCCATTAGGACGAAAGCTCTAATGCGCCATCTAGTGTTCAAATGTAAATCACACAAACAAATACAATCCAAAATGAAATAAAATACAGTACACAAATTCAGTATGCACACAAAATCCAGTGCATACACACACACACACACACACACACACACACACACACACACACAAAAGGGGTGCTGTGAGAGTACATAATGTTTTACTCCCTCTTCACCTACGACTGCACACCTGCACATGTCTCTAATACCATTGCCAAGTTTGCAGACGATGGTGATTGGTCTCATCTGCAACAACGATGAGACGACCTACAGGGAGGAGGTCCAGCACCTAACAACCTGGCTTTCAACACCAAGAAGACCAAAGAGCTAATTGTGGACTACATGAAGTCTAAAGCTGGCACACACACCCCCATCCTCATCAACGGGACTGAGGCGTGTCACCAGCTTTAAGTTTCTGGGTGTCCACATCCCTGAGCACCTCTCTTGGACCCTCAACACCTCTACCCTGATCAAGAAGGCTCACCAGCATCTCTTCTTGCTGAGGAGACTAAAAAAGGTCCACCTGTCCCCTCAGATCCTGGTGAACTTCTACCAAGTGCATCCTCACCACTGTGTAACCGTATGGTGCAACTGCTTTGCATCTGACCGGAAAGCACTGCAGAGGGTGATGAAAACTGCCCAACGCATCACCGGTTCCTCACTCCCCTCTATCGACGCCATCCAAAGCAAGTGATGCTTGTGTAAAGCACATAGCATCGTCAAATACCGTTCTTACCCCAACCACAGACTGTTCACCCCACTCCCCTCTGGGAGACTGAAAGGTCTCTCCAGAGGACCAGCAGGTTCAGAGGAAGCTTCCCCTGCGACTGTCACCCTACTACACTCTGTGGACATGAACATGTGGTTTATGAACATGCCCCCATGAGTGTAGCACGGTAGCTGCCTGTATGGCCACTCTAGCTGTTGGCTGTAGCAACTCGAGCTAGGTAGCACTGATTGTTTTAGGGGTTTTTTTTGTACCGACGGTACTCAATGACCTCGAGAAACAGAGGTCTATGTGAAAAATCGAAAAATTCTATTTGACCTGGCACTACAGGGGGTGACAGGTCAGAAATTACAGGACAGGGGGGTGTAGACAGGTGACCAGGTTTGTGGTCTGTTCTCTGTCGTGCTAAAAGGGTACAATGTCTGAGGTAGCTTGCAGTTGAGCAATGAACTGTCTGTCAACAGGTCCGATTCTCATTCTGCAGTTAAGCCGCAGGCCCCTTCGAGAGTCATCACATCTGTGGCATGCTGATGTCGGACTAAACCAAGCCTGTGGCACTGGCTACTGGCTCTCCAGCAGGTTTCCTGTTGGCCACACTCCACCACAGTCAGAGCAGTGGTTCAACTCAGGACATGATGCACCCAAGGAAACTAGAAATCTTAAAGTAAACTCACAGATTTTTACAGGGACTCGCCTGTTTGTGAGCTTAGGAGAGTTAAAGCACATTTTTTCTGCCGAATGTCAAAATACATACATCATTAAACATGTTTTAATGTTGTTTTGTTCAGTGTTTTATGGACCATGGTCTCAGAGCAAACTTTAAATTTAGAGTTTAGCAGAGTGGGCAAGAGCAGGGTAGAAGTTTTTTGCGTGCGCTTTACAGCACCTTCTAGCCTGTTGGCAGAGTGTGGTACCAGGTACCAGCTATAGCTGCCAAGGCTGTAAATCCAGACTCAGGAGAACGGACCATCATAATGCATGTCTTCACTGTGCTGAAACTCAGGGGAACCCACCATTAAAATGCATATCTGCACTGTGCTGAACCTGCTCGCATGCATGGAGAAACACCATCTCTCTCTGGTGAGGTATGGGGGTGGCAGCATCATAGTGTGTTGATACTGTTCACTCGTGGGGATAGGCATCTTGGTAATACTGTCAGAAGAACTGATGTTGGAAGATGTTGGAAGAGAGACTGCAAAGCAAATGTTGCAACCCTAGCCAGATTCGGGGGAAGGGGGAGGGGGTGAACCATGGCAGAGTTCACGCTGAAACGCAGTGTTCTCACACAAACATTGCTTCAGGATTATCTGCAACATAACACATTATTGAGGATGTGACTGATTATGTTCATTTGAAGAAATGATTTACATATCGATCCATCTTTAATCCCTAAATCTGAAAATTGTCATCTTTATTTAGTATATATATATATATATATATATATATATATATATATATATATATATATATATATATATATATATATATATATATATATATATTGTTTATATATATATATATATATATTGTTTATCCCTACATCAGACCACTTTGCAATGCAGCATGTTGCATTTACCAGCCAAATTTGCACTTTAATATTCTCTGCCAGCTGCTGGTGTAAACTGATTAAGAACAGGTTTGTATGTATTGCCAAGACAAAAACAAACCACCCTAGTGTTCATATGGACTGATACCCCCATGCATCTGGACTGTAGATGGACGGTTCAGCTTCCTCTGGGCAAAGAGAAGCTATTCAGAGACGTTGAGGTGTCAGTTGCTGTCCCTGGCGACGTGCATGACCTTTCCCAGGGGAACGACTCCAGTCCACAGTCCTAGACACCATTTGGGTCTGAATATTTTACAGCAGGGGCCCTGGCTCATATAATGTGCCTGTTGATTCATTTTCGAGTTCATGCATGGAGAAGCGATCACCATCACATCTACATCCAATATCATTTGTGAAATCATTTGTGTGATAATATCCCTGTGCTGCAACCCATGGTCATTTGTTCGGCAAATACATTACATTATGCCATGGGTTTCTTCCTTTAATATCACACATAATAGAATTCAATGTGTGAATCATGTCTACAGTGTGTGTGTGTGTGTGTGTGTGTGTGTGTGATGTCTTTTTACCCAATACTGGAAAGATATGAAAATGTGAAACAGGAGCATTATACAAATGGCTCCTCCGTGTGAGATGAGTGGAGAGAGGCCTTTTCTGCCTGTGTTTTATGGGCAACATGGGGGCATCATCACAAGCCTCCTGTCTTTTGAGCATCAGCTCTTTGATATGCATATGTACCTTCCATTGACTGACTGAAAGCATTTGGCAGAGAACAATACAGAGGTAATTGCCACAAATGTGCTGAAATTGACTCTTTTTTTTGTTCAGCTGCTCTTTTTTTGAGGGCAGTGTCCACCGCCTAACTGTCGTTCCAGATCCTGATTGCTCACGCAATACCCTGAAGCCAAACAATCATTTATTTGAGGCTAAAAAAAGACGTAATTTTTCGTGTGAGTTTAGCAGGTGCTCTGATTCCACATAAATGGCTCTCACTGCGTCTTCATCAAGCACAAACAGCGATTTACACATCCTCTCTCTTTCTCCCTTTATTTCTCTGTCTTTTCCTCTTTTACACACACACACACACACACACACACACACACACACACACACACACACACACACACACAGACTTGCTGAACATTCAGTGATCATACTTGGGGAAATTGCTATGGCAACTGGTTGCTATGGGTGACGAGACACCACTACATCCTCCTCTGGAGGGGAGAGGAGGGAGTTGGACAACAAAAGCAAGAGATGGAAGGGCGGCTATAAGGAAGACTATTTGGATCGCCTGATGACAGAGCTAAGCGGGGGGGAAAAAGTTGAGGCTTGTGGCCATCGCAGGCACTGAGTTGACCACGACACAGCTTGCGTCCACTAGCCACCCTCACTGAGCTGAGCACGACACAGCTTGTGGCCAGTAGCCACCCTCACAGCGCTTCTTTCCCTCTCTCTCTCACTCTCTCTCAGCAGCACAACAGGTAAGTGTGTGGTGATCTCTTTCTTTGCACTCTTGTACCGGTCATGCCAAATACTTGACGCATTCAATTTGCGATCTGCACAATAGTTCTTAGATTTTTGTAGTCGGTGAGAAGCAGAGAGCAAACTGGTCATGTACAGTGTTAATGATATGTTGCTGTTGGTATACATGAGTGAGGATGCTGGCTGTTTTGTATGGTGCTTAGGGAACGCCTTGATCACGTCTATTGATGTGTGAGCACAGTATTTTAAATGATTGCCCATCAATGTATCAATGCAATGCATCAGTCTCTGTTAAAAGTAATAAGATAGGAAGATAATTGTAACTTTAATCATTCTAATTATATGTGCTTCACACACTACCTAGAAGAAAGGGTAGAAGATGGCATACTGTATTGTAGCCCTGGTCTTATGAAGTGAAGTTTTTTCACATAAACCCAGCAAGGTTTTCATTTGTGGTGAAATGTGAACGGGGAGAGGGAGATGCCACACTGCCTTTTTCACACTTCAACCGATGGCACTGCCTTTTCCCTCAGAGTCGGGAGGAGTGGCTGGTTGGTCGGTGTGTCTGCGCTTGATTGTAAACACGCAGGCTGGGCTCCAGCGACACTGAGAATAATGACTCACAACGTGTGACACCGTCTCTTAAGTGGACTTTGCCATTCAACACCGACAGTGTACATTAGAGTGCAGTCGCCCCAAGCAGCTACCCCCCCGCAATCCCCCCCCCCCCCCCTCGGAGATGACCGCGGTCCCTGGGCCCGTGTTGGTGGAGTGATCGATCCGGACAGACGCAGACACGGCGGCTCACCCCAAAATGGCCGAGAGCCTGCACAGCAGCACGCTGTCGGCGTCGGGCGGAGGGAGCCCGCACATGTCCACCTTCCTGACGCTGGAGCAGCGGGCGGCCTTCGTCTTCGTCCTTCTCCTCTTCATCTTCCTCGGACTGCTGATCGTGCGCTGCTTCCGCATCCTGCTGGACCCCTACAGCAGCATGCCCTCCTCCACCTGGACGGACTACATGGAGAAGGACACGTTTGACTACCGCATCGTCTGACCTCTGGCCTCGCTGCAGCACCCCGGCGCAGCGCAGCTGGGCTTTAGCGAGGAGACAGCTGGCTGTTGACTTGAACTGGTCACACTGGGGACCCATGGGCCCAGAGACGCAGGAGGATAATGTCCCCATCATCCACCACCTTCACACACCCTTAACCTAAACCTCGACAGGAGGATAATGTCCCCATCATCCACCACCTTCACACACCCTTAACCTAAACCTCGACACAGGAGGATAATGTCCCCATCATCCACCACCTTCACACACCCTTAACCTAAACCTCGACACAGGAGGATAATGTCCCCATCATCCACCACCTTCACACACCCTTAACACACACCTCGACACAGGAGGATAATGTCCCCATCATCCACCACCTTCACACACCCTTAACCTAAACCTCGACACAGGAGGATAATGTCCCCATCATCCACCACCTTCACACACCCTTAACACACACCTCGACACAGGAGGATAATGTCCCCATAATCCACCACCTTCACACACCCTTAACACACACCTCGACACAGGAGGATAATGTCCCCATCATCCACCACCTTCACACACCCTTAACACACACCTCGACACAGGAGGATAATGTCCCCATCATCCACCACCTTCACACACCCTTAACACACACCTCGACACAGGAGGATAATGTCCTCCCTATCATCCACAACCTTAACACCCCCTAAACACAAACCTTGACGCAGGAGGATAATGTCCCCATCATTCACAATCTTTACACCCCCTTAAGACACACCTCGATGATGTCCCCCCCATCATCTACAACCTTTACACACTAAACACAAACCTCGACACAGTAGGATAATGTCTCCATCATCGACAACCTTCACACACCCTAAACACAAACCTCTGCGAAGTGATACAAAAGCCAACAGTTCTGAAGTCACACACACATCACAAAGAAACAAATTGTTTACATCACAGTGGGAACAATGCAAATATGGACAGACCCTGTGTGCCTCACCGCATCCAACACACAATCCAACCACTTAAGGATGCCTCAGTAACAGAAATATGAGTGAATGAACTTCTCTCTCGGCCTTTGTCTTCTTTTGCTTTAATATGAGCTAAACTGATGTCATTAGTGACCTCCTTTGATGAGGAATTGGAGGCAGGTGTTTTGGCGTGCATCGGTCATAAGGTATCTTGGTTTGCTTAGTCATCCTAGTGCTGCTTTGTTTTCTTCTGGAGATGATAAACAAACAAACAAACAAACAGCTGGTATTTAAGCTCTTCCTCACTCACTCCTTCAGTATTTTGATATTGTACTCTTGTACTTTCTGTGCAAGCTGTGGCCAGGGTATGACAAGTTGTTTCAATTTCTGCTTTGTTGATGTAATGCCATATTTCACAAGGATGAACACATCGTATAATTACACTACAGTGGGGAAAATGTGGTAAACAGTGCTTCTGGGGGGGGGATTATTCTGTGCTTAATGAACACTCTGAATATCATTTGGCCATGTAAAAGTGTTTGCATTTGGTTCATAGCTTCACCATCAGTGATATTTGCGTCAAGGATGGAAACGGAGTCGACATTAGTGAATCCTGTACAGCTTCAGTGAAACACTTGATGACTTTTAAACATTTTGTGCCTACTTAACGTCAACTTGCCCGATGGCTCTGGACCTAACTGATCTTGTTTCTGTGATTAATTAATGGTTGAAAATTTCTGCCGGCTGTTCTTTGAAATTTGTAAAACTTGTGCCTTTCAACTGTTTACAGATCCCTACAACAGGTGGCTTGCATAACTGCATAACTGTTCCTTGGCAAAGTATTTGTACAACCCACTTAATCATGCATCAGAGTGGTACAGTGTGTTGGTGTTTCTTTATGTAGTGCTTCTACAGAGACAGCTGTGTCTGAAATTTCACCTGTAAATTTAGCTGAATAGATACTTCAAGACAAGAGTGAGATTTCTCGATGTAATAAACAATGAAAGCATCTGAAAAACAAAAATGGTTCCCAAAGAGTTTGGATCAAATGCAACAAAATGTCTTATTCACACTGAACTGAACTATCCCACATTCACAGCTCAGGGAGAGCAGAAGCTTCTTTCCCACGTCTATTTATAGCCTAGCTTTGCCAAGTGCGTTTTACACAGCAACATGCAGCTCTGTGTGAAATCATAAATTACATACACCAAAACACTTCCCCTTGTGGCTATTTCATATTTGTCTACCATTACAACAGAGAACAGGAAGGAGCATGTTCATTTCCTTTACAAACTGCATTAAATCGATACAGGTGTGTGTGTGTTGGTTGTGTGGTTTGAACCCCCTGCGTCATCCATCTCTATCTGCCCTTGTCACCCCGCTCAGATTGGCCTCCATTCTCCTTTGGTCACGGACTCACAGCTCATTTTCGGAGCCCTGATGTCCTTTAATGGTAGTGGAGGCAAATAATTAGGGCCTCCAAGCCAGAGAAATTAACTCTTCACAAGGAAAGTAGGCACTCAGGGTCTGGGTAAGAGCAGCACTGAATATAACACTACGCCATTCAATACAGATACAGTCTCTACCCATCCTGAATTACCTTAAATATGAAGGGCCATGTTATGTGACAATTTATTCTTTCTTTTCTTGGGGTTTTGAATGAGTGTGCTAATCACATAAATCATAATATACTACAGCACACAGACTTCTGCACCTTACTTCTATCTGAGAGACAATCAAATTGTGCCTGTGTTCTAAAGCTGCTGATTGGCTGAAGGCAGCTGGCGGTTAGACATCAATAGAAAGGGGAGAACAGGCATGTGGAGATGAAAGGCAAAACAACATCAGTGAGGAACTGAAGATGGAGCTGTGGCTCTGTTGAAGTGACGCACATGCAATGAACTGGCCAATGATGTTACTAAATTCACCAACTATACATCAAACGTTCATTGCAAGAAATAGTTGACATAAAGACAAACTGTGACAAAAAGGCCATCAACAGGTGGCTGATAGTATTTAGTATTTATTGAAATCTACATAGGTTTATATATTTTCTTTAAAAAAAACAAGTACTTGAAAAACAATAATTATATTCATAATGATTCTCACTAAAACATCTATTTACAAAAAGCAAACACAAAACACTGCTTTAAGGTATCAAAATGACCTGATAGTGTTCTATTGAAGTACTGTGTTTGTAAGATCTTCATAAAAGCAGCCCCTAAATGTGGGATAGCTCAGCTGTAGTTAAAAACAGTACCAATATTTACAAACTTGGTAAAAAAGCTCAGGGATACTTCCATTCATTGGTATCTATTAGGCAACAGCTCTCTCTATTATGTAGTTCTTTAGGGCAAGTTGAAATATGATGCACCTAACTGACATTTAAATTAGTTCCACATTTGTAGTGCTCATTGCAGACCACCAAATTCCAATGTGTCAGTTCAGAAATGAATTTACACAGTAATGAAAATTCATGTACAATCTAATAAATAGCTACATGTCAAGGCCCATCATATCAAATTTGTAGTCATTTTTGTTCGCCCAGTTGTGGCTCTGGATTAACCCAGTATTGAAAGAAAAGTAAAATGAGTCCAATGCTTCACAAAGTCCCTAGTGTATAATATACGCAAGCATCACACTCGCTTAAATAGCAACAGAGAAATTAGGGCTGTGTTTCATTTTAGACAGGTCATCGTGTTGAACACTGACTAATGTGATGTTTACAACAGGTCACATATAAAACACCATGTAGTCAGTAAAATGAAAACAATAAAACAGAATCGACACAGTAAAAAGGGAGAGCAGTGAGAGATGCTACATTGGCAGAATCTGTGGATTCTACACATCCTCCATGTTGTTCTTCTGCCTAAATGACTGCCTGAGGATGTTCCTTCAACTGTTACCTCATGTGTTAAGTAGATCTCCCAATCCATAACATACAACTGTTACCTCATGTGTTAAGTAGATCTCCCAATCCATAACATACAACTGTTACCTCATGTGTTAAGTAGATCTCCCAATCCATAACATACAAGGCAGTACGACTACGGGAACAAAATCATCCTGCTTTTAAGCTGATTTTCAGACCAACGGTACATGAAAGAACACTTTGCAGAAACCTGCAGAGGCTGCTGAGGCGAGCTGAGCGGCCGCCTCTGATTGCGGACAGCAGCAGAAGGGATTGTGAGGCCGCGCGTACCTCCGGCTCCTCTCCCGCTGACCCCTCCGGCACCAGACTACTCCCTCGCCCGCTCAGCACAGCTGCCGCTTGTCTCCGGAGGCGCTGCTCTGCCTCATCTCTGGCAGATGTATGAGGAACTTCACAGCCAGAGACAGACTGTCCCAGTCTGATCCCTCATGTCAGCTTCCTCATGTCTTTGAGAACACAGCAGAGAGGGGTAGAAGGTAGAACCGGCACGCAGTATAAAACCGGCTTTGTTTGCACTGCGTTTTGGAGATATTAAGGCAACAGTGGAAGGTGGTGGGCATATGGTCAGCTAAAAGACAGCTCAGCTAAGATCAAGTCAGTCTCAGTGAGGAGGACCACACCCACGTCCAGGGTAAAATGTCAGTCTCCTGTGCTGTGGACTTTGGACGTTGGTCCACTTCTTGAGTGCGAGCTGATGTATCCGGTTATCGATTAGCCCTCTGGTCCATTGTGTCCCATTTTTTCCAAATAAAGTAAAAAAAGTAGTTGTTGTCATGTAACTCATCACTGTGATTAATATAAATAAATTAAAAACGAGAAACATTACTAGGGTGTCATCTAGTGTGTGCAGTTCCTGAGTGGGGGAAGTGCCTTTGGGCTTTAGAGCTGCTGGGAGGAGTTAAGTGTATGTGTGTGCGTGCATGTGTGTGTGTGTGTGTGTGTGTGCATGTGTGTGTGGAGGTGTTACGTCGACACCGGCGTCTGCAACACAGAGGCGCTCTCTGCCACGTCCACCAGCGTCACCTGCTCGCCCTCCTCCTCCACCATGTCTGCGTCCAGCTCGCTGGGCTTGATGATGATGGTACCCTCCGACATCATCACCACCTCCTCCTCCTCCTCCTGCTCCACATCCCCCTCCTCCTCCTCCTCCTGGAGCACCACCTCCTCCTGGCCCTCCACTGCTCCAGTGTCCTCGCCCGTGCCGTTGGGCTGGCCGTTGGTCATGGCCTCCAGCTTGAGGCGGTACTGCTCGGCCTCCTGCTCCTTCTGCAGGAGCTGCTGGCGGTACTCCTGCGCCCGCTGGTTGGCCTCCATCAGCTGCTTCTCCAGCTGCTCACGGCTGTCCTTCTCCGCCATCTCCTGCTGCGACAGCACACAAGGGAGGGGAGGAAGTCAGTGCGGTTTTATAGGAAGCAACAACAGCCTTAACTAACAACACCATGGAACACAAATCAAGAAGCTGAGATTAGGAAGTGAATGAGTTAACTAACAGCACTGCAAATGCAACAATATGGCATAGGGTTGTATAGATTCTATAGGCTTGTCATAACTTATCTTTTTTATAGGCTTGTCATCTTATCTAACACCACAGAACACATGAGCGATATGTAGCATGATAAAAGACTCTACATAAGTAATTACTTTGCACTGCCCAGTCTAGAACTTCAGACTGAAAAAAAAAAGAACAATACATTTTGAAACTTTTCCTACTTCCTATCAAGCACTGAAGCAACAGTAGCTCTCAAACCTTCTGTTTGGGATCCATGTGGTGGGTCACTTGTTCCAGTTTCCTCTTGCGTGGCGTGGGAGGTTTGGACTCCTCCACCACAACTTCCTCTGTAACCTGTCCAGCTGGAACAGCCACCACTGCACTCAGAACACAAACACACCAGTCACATCCACTACAACAGGACAGGATGTTTTCACAGGAGAATGTGCAAGACATCAGTCTCAGAATATGAGTGACCTTTTGCCCTGTGGAAGAAAGACTTCTACTGTGAATATCTATGACTTAACACTATTTAAAGCTCCTAATATAATAATACTATAGTAATAAAATAGTAGCATAGCATAGTATAATGTATGTAAATATGACAATGATTTTACTCCACCCATAGATTATATTATATTAGATGAGATCCATAGATGGAGTCTGCAGTTTTCGGCAAACCGTTTTATCTTCTAACTTAAGCAGTGAGACAACTATGCTGTCTACCACTCACTTTGTTGCCCCTGCATGGTGACAAAGAACTTCTGCCCCAAAGAAGCTGGCTGCAGGTTGCCCTGTTGGTCAGTCACTATGGTGATGACCCTCTGCCCTCCTTCCCCGACAACCTGCTGGATGGCTGAATCCACAGAGTTTGGAGCGATCACTTCCTCAGTGGCACCTACTGGCATACAAGACATACAGGGGTCCGTAAGCATTTGAAATCTAAAGTAGATGGCATAGATGAAGCGCTCCGTTAGTGGAGTGTCTGCTGCAACAATTAGCGTCCTCTATAATCAATAAAACTGGCTACACCAGACGTGAGAGCAGCGTGTACATTCGAAAAAATTAGAAGGCTCTTCTAAACAATTTTTACACCCCGTGTAAGAATGGAGTGCTTCAGTTAGGTGCCTGATGTAGCCTGCCTGTAAGATGCCAGCCTGTAAGACGCCACTGGCCCTGTAGGTGGTCTTCCTACCTGAGTTGGGCTTAGCAGCTGTGAGGACGATGTCTGAGAAGTTGACGAGCTCCCCTGAGGAGGAGATGAGGAACTGAGGACTGGGCATGGAGGTGGCAGAGCTGCTCAGAGGGTTCACGTTCACCTGGTGCTGCATGCCCTCCTGTCACAAACACACACAACACAACACAACACACAGCTTAGACACATCATAACACACAGCACACACAACACAACACAACACACAGCTTAGACACATCATAACACACAGCACACACAACACAACACACAGCTTAGACACATCACAACACACAGCACACAACACACAGCTTAGACACAACACAACACACAGCTTAGACAACACAACACACAGCTTAGACAACACAACACACAGCTTAGACAACACAACACACAGCTTAGACACATCACAACACACAGCACACACCACTTCCACATACAAATATACCGCACACACAATTTAGACACACATTACTTAATATAGATAGACCATCAGAATGGCTGTACTTGTGAGCTGCCTAGAGACATATGTTAAAATACAGCAACAGTGATATTTAGTAGAAGGAATTCAATTTAGTGAGTCAAATTTAGCAGATGCTTTTATCCAAACTGACAGGGTAACCTGGGCTGGCCATTTCTCCCCCCCCCCCCCCCCCCACGCTAGGCTCAGGATTAGTTGATTTGTTTATTTACCAGATACACTACCTGCAAAAGTAGCATGAGGTCGGTGTTGCCCTTGTCCACGGCGATGAGGAAGGGCGTCTTGTCGAACTTGCTCATGGCGTGTGTGTCGGCGCCGTACTTCACCAGCAGCTCCGCCACGGCCCTGTGGCCGTGCTCAGTGGCCCAGTGGAGCGCGGTCATCTTCAGCATGTCTTTAGCATTCACATCCGCTCCACTCTGCCCAACACAACAAAACACAACATACTGTACGTAATCATTTGACTGATGCTTCTATCCAAAGCAACGTACATCACAACTCGGGGTTAAGTGCCTTGCTCAAGGACACAACGGAGGCAATCAAGAATTAAACCCACAACCGGCTACTGCATGCTAGCCCAGCTCTTCAGAATTAAACCCACAACTGGCTACTGCATGGTAGTCCAGCTCTTTAGCCACTATGCTACCTTTGCCTTAATTGGATGCCCAGTCAGCTGGAGTAATCAAACTTCAAGCTAGATACTTGCATTTCTTGTTGGAGTTAGGGTAGAAAAGTTCTAAAATATTGGCCCTCTGGCTTGGATATACTTAATTACTTATACACCAAGTGTTCTCTGAGCAAGCTGACAGATGTGTATGCCTGTTTGAAATAAGCTCTTTTTGATATGGATCCTACACACACACACACACACAAAAAAAAAACATATTTTGTATTTGTTTTAGAATAATGGGCATTGAAACTGAATTTCTATGAGCTGCTGTTACAAATTATAAAAAAATATTGGGGGGGGGGGGGCAATTCTGAGGAGCAGCACAGAGAGGTGGAACATCAATGTCCTCTGAAACAAGGCCCACCTCCAGATAACCTGAGACTGACAGCAGGATGATGCAGTGTTGTGCCTTTACCTTGACAAGAAGCTCCACAATGCTGTTGTGCCCCTCTGCAGCAGCCATGTGAAGAGGGGTCCGGTCCACCTTGGTGCGGGCGTCCCTGCTGACGCCTGCACGGAGTAGTACCTCCGCAGTAGAGTAGTGTCCATACTGTGCAGCAAGATGAAGAGGTGAGGTCCCAAGCTGAAAACATACAGGTGAGAATCAAATAATAACAATGGTATTATATGATAATCCAGTGTTTCCCACATAATTGAATTCCATTTGTGGTGGTTGGTTTGCAGAATGAACTTGAATACAACAGTTTTTAACAAATTAGCACAGCGTGGTTACGATGCTAACCAGATTTAAGCACAATTTAATACAACCTGGAAAATCATTGTGTGGTGGTCAATGTTGATATTGTGGTGGGCCGCCACAAATAAGTCAATGTATGGGAAACACTGTAATCATTAACATATACACAGAATGCATACATTTGCACACGTGTAAATCTGAATATATTAGTTTTATATTTGATTAGTTGCAGTATTAACAATTCTCTTACAGAGATACTGTAGTAATTATTTACAAATATGCTCACCCAGTCTGTAGTAAAAGGAGCTCCATTGGCCATGAGAGTCCTGACCTCATCATCTTGCCCTTTGCGTGCCGCCTCAAGCAGTCTCTTCCCCAAATCCACAAGAGACATCTGATGTTGAAATACAACATAAAGCGAAGTTTTTATTCACTTTCAACTTTCTATGTGGGAGAACATTTCAACATTTAATGCAATACATTGAACCACTTCAAAGCGTTTTGTGTTAATTCTGGCCACGTTCATGCCAACTTCTTTCACGAAGTCATGGAACTCATGCGCCCAGTTGATGGCATTTGTTACAGTTAAATTAGATTAAACATTATAACTGGGATCCATAGCAAATGTGATGGAAGCACGAATGCAGAGTAGCTAACTAGCCAAGTCAGATAGGAAGTCGATTAACGTAGTTTACAGTGGATGTTCCGGGGGAAGTTGATTCTCCCATTCAAACAAAGTTACCAGGCAAGTTCAGCAGGCGACAACACGAGAGGACTATTCAACACAAGAAACAAATTGTTCTAAACCTTCCTGAATTAGTTTAGTGTACAGCAAATGACTGATAACACAGGCCAGCTAGCTAACGCTGTTGTGGAGAACCAGCACTGCTAGTCGAACGCAGTGTTTCAAGTTGTGCAAGTTAGCCACTTTTGGCGCTTGATATTTGGATAGGTTCGGCGACTTACGTACGAATTGTTAGAAGTAGTTGGGTAGGTTTCTGTAAATATATAAATGTATGTAACGACGAACCACTTTTCAGGTGGCCGAATAGATAAAATGCAGTGCACCTTACGCTTAGACTAACGTAACACGTTGCAGTCAACAACAATAAGACGAGTAACGTTACACCGAGCTGGCTGCTTGCTAAAGTTAACGCTTCACGAAAAGCTAACGTTAGAGAGCTAACATTAGCTTGTTGGATTTACCGTTTCAGAATATCTTTAGATATCCTTGTGAGACTCAAATGTGTCCTCTGGTGTCACATGAAAACATTAGACGTTATAACAGTAGTTTGTCTTGACTTTCTGTTTGTTGCTATTCGTAGTTCCCTGTACTTTCTGGGAAGGAAAAAAAGAATACAAATATGGGGCAGTTGATCAAATATGGCGCCTGAAGACCGAGGGCGGAAGTTTACTTGCGCACAATTTCAAAATCAAAACTTTCTGCATTACATACACCCATTCATTGCACCAACTTCAATAGGCCTACATCATAAAAAATAATAATACATATAACACCAAATGCATATAACCCACATATCCAAGATTACTTACCCCACATGGAAATTATATGTTCAGTTTGCTGAGCACATTGTAAAATGGTTTCTTCATTTATTGTGAATGGTCAGGTTTGCAAAACTTGTGTTTCTTCCCACTTTGTGAAAGGTAAATGATTGTAAATCTGGCATGATGGTAATTAAAAAATCATTATCATGCAAGTCCCAGCGTATGTATTTTGTTTATATTTTTATTTATATTTATATTTAACATTTAGTTCTAGTGGTATGTCAGATGATGTTGAGGTGTGTCACACGAATCATGACGTCTATCCGGTTCTGGACCCCTGTAGTACACAGGACTGCTCTGCTCGGAGTAAAACAGGAGAACGCAGTGGAAAGTAAGATGCCTTTTAATAGGCGTTTCGTATCGCCCTCTATTTTATCATTGTGGTATGTTTGAATGAATGAACGAACCGGTGTCGTCATAGCAAATAAAAACTTGGTCAGTCTACCGTATCATTAAACATGTTATGCTAGTTACTTAGCTAGTTGCCCAATGCTAACAGTTACCATTTTAGCTTCCTATGCCATGTCATCAATTCAAATGAAGTTGACCCGTCAGGTGATGACAGCTCATAGTGGACCATTAACTGATCAGCATATTATTTGTTAAACTAACGTTACTTCTATTCAAAAGTCACATCAGTTAGCCAGTTAGCTGTGGCTTAATGGCAACACAGACATGGTATAAGTTACTAACGTTAGCCAAATAGCAGGACAACGTAGTCAGGTACCCTAGCCAGTTAGCTATGCTATCCTTCTTAGTTTAAAACTGACATTAATCTTAACGTTGACATGGTACAGCAGTTTTTCAGTGACTGTGTAGTCACTGATATAACTTTATTGTGTTGTACACAGAAGTACATTGTAAACTACTTAGGAGAGTCACTCAGCTTGTTACCATTGATTTGCCATGCTATATTTTTCTCAGGTGTCTCTAGTAGTTTGTGAGTAGAACATCCTATGTATGTGTTGCCCGGAGAAACGTGAGAATGGCAGATGACAAGGATGTATTGCGTGATGTCTGGTTCGGGAGGATTCCAACGTGTTTCATGCTGTACCAGGACGAGGTCACTGAGAGGGAGGCTGAGCCCTTTTATGTGGGTATTTGCACACCCTTATTGTGATTTAGTGGGGAAATGATTACCTAATTTCCACATTTTCATTGCTTTTCTTGTCTGGAAATGTCTTAGGTAAGAGTTATTATTAGTTACCCTGAAATCAATAGCATACCTGAGTACAGCTAGATGTTTGTGGCCTAGGTGATATTGCTACTTAAATCTCCAATACTGCATTATTGCAGCCTAGCTTCTCAATTAAAATATAATAGAACATATCTTATATTCTGAAGAAGTGTTTCATATAGTTATGTGAAATAAACTAGTTCTGAAAATGTACTGCATATGCCATGTAGTAGGCTAAATATGTGTTCTGTTATCTTAAATTCCTACCCTGATAACCACAGGGTACTTCCCCACTTAGATTCAGTAGAAAACCTTAGTCTGTGTGTTTGTTCAGGCCTACCAGTATATTAAATCATTCACTCACTAATAGGGAATGTGAAAAGGTAACATTATGTAAAATGGCATCATGTGCATGTGATGATGTGTGGTTCAATATCCACAGCTTCTCCTGCCAAGGGTAAGCTATTTAACCCTCGTCACTGACAAAGTGAAGAAGCACTTTCTGAAAGTGATGAAGCAAGAGGATGTTGAGGAGATGTGGTTTGAATACGAGGGGACACCTTTGAAATGGTTAGTGGCTTTTACATCTTTATTTGGAGGATGTCATGTCAAATGTTATCCGTGGCCTACTGGTTAGGGAATCCAAAGGGTGGCCAATTTGTGGGTCCTCCCAGTGAGCCAGATCCGCTTCAATTGAATGGGCCCCATATCCCTCCACTGATTTTTTAAAACATTGGTTTGGTAGTTTTATCATAATCTTGCTATTAACCAAGAAACAGCACTAACAGTTAGTGAAGGTACCAGTCATGCATTTCAAAACAAAATACTGTAGTTGCTGATTCGTTAAGTTCTGTCAATATTCCATTATTGCCTCTCAACATACAACGACTTAATGATATCTTGACCATATATTTAGAATTTATTTTGAAAACACAAAAGTAGTAGTCATTTAAGTGCAATGATGATGATCTGTAATCATTGTTTAATACATACCATTTATCTTTCAGCCATCATTAAGACATGGCTAAAAATGTATACAGATATGTCAATCCTTCCGTTGCTTAAAACGCCAGCATATAGCTGGTTAAACTTGTCTGATCGCGTGCATTTTTGTGCCATTTCAACTGTCTGCACTCAGGCAAGTCAAGAACTGATGTTTTAGTGAAGCTCAATCCAAACTTGGAGAGATAAATGGAAATGCATTGAATGTCAACAAAGCGCTGTGTTACAGTATGCTTACACTTACAGTACGCTCAGTAGTTTTGAACGACACCACAGCAGTGATCTCTAACTTCCCACCGGCCTATAATCACCAGCCACTACTGCCACTAGACTATCTGGATTCTGAGGATGCCTGTTCAGACCTAACCTCACACAGAACTGCTTCCGAGGGGCCAGTCACACGATTAAAATTCATTGAATGCCTTTAATAGTGAGGGAATAAATCAATCTTTATTGCTTGTTAGATTATCTACCTCTTTATTCCAAAGAGATAGACATCGTGTTCATATGTCCAAAGCAAAGCATGATCCAACTTATTGATTTGACAAAATATTCAGACGCATTATGTTTTATTGACACAAGGGGGCAGTATTGGCTTGGCCAGCGCTGGATGGAAACAGGCATAGTCAGCATATTATGTGATGCTTATGCCTTCAGTTCACAGTTCTGTTGCAGTGTAAAAAGCAAGAGTATAATTTGGTTTA
The DNA here is from genome assembly GCF_018492685.1 of Alosa sapidissima. Taxonomy (NCBI): domain Eukaryota; kingdom Metazoa; phylum Chordata; class Actinopteri; order Clupeiformes; family Clupeidae; genus Alosa; species Alosa sapidissima. The sequence continues at coordinate 11,211,492 of NC_055966.1, forward strand.
ACAAGTATGAAATTGGAGACAGTTGAATTGAGAGATTTAATTCAACAAAAGTATTTGGTTCACCTCAGAGTCCCCTCATAGTGTTTCTGTATTATTATTATTATTAGTAGTAGTAGTAGCATTTCAATCATCTCACATCAAAATATTTATTTTTTTAGAAATGAGATTCATTGATCATGACCTGATCTTTTGTTTACTCTTATCTTTGAAGGCATTACCCAATTGGAGTGTTGTTTGATCTACACGCATCGAACACTGCCCTACCCTGGAGCGTCACGGTGCACTTTAAGGTACGTTCTTCATTCAGGTCTATAACTCACTCTCTGATGAGAGTCATTACTGGATTATTGGCTAAATACATTTTGTATAAATAGATAGATTGATAGATTGATAGATAGATAGATAGATAGATAGATACATGCATACATTGATACATAGAGACATTCAGTTATTCATCAATTTCTTCCTCTGACCCATCCATGGTTAGTGAACACACACACACACTCACACACACTAGGACCAGTGAACACACAGTGAGTAGTGAGCACACACAAACACCCGGAGCAGTGGGCAGCCATTGTTGCGGCACCCAGGGAGGAGTTAGGAGTAGGGTTGCAAAATTCCGGGAATTTTCAAAGTTGGAAACTTTCCATGGGAATTAACGGGAATATACGGAAATTAATGGGAATAAACTGGGAATTTTTAAAATGGCAAGTTAGTCTATAACAGGGAACTTAAATGTAGTGGACAAAACCCCATCTTGCAGCATAATATTTGTTAAAACAACCTGATTTAATGCAATTTCAGCCACATTTCTACCTTGCACATACGTCAATCTCATGCACACAGCAATCAGCATAGGCTACTAGACATAAAAGAAACCTATGGTGCGTTCATGTGCATTGGGAAAACCCATTCCTAGTAAAATTCCTAGTAAAAAAATGTCATCTCATGTGGGAATAACTGGTGTGAAACTGGGGGAAGTTTGCAAACAGAGTTGCCCAGTTATGGGCTTGTCGTCACTTTTGTCCGTCACTCAATGATAGTCAGTCAATGTTCCAACCAATTGGATTTTGTTGTTGAGTGGCATGGTGTATCTTGGGCAGTTCAGTGGTTCCTGTGTTGCTATCTTAGGCTAGTAAACCATAGGCAGAGAATGGGATTCCCGCTAGCATGGTAGCTAGTTTTGTATGCTAAGCTAAGCGAAAATACGAACAAACAAATCATATTGCTTATTACGAAACAAAATGTTAATGTCTGTATATGAAACAGTAGGAATTACCAAAAATTCCCAGTTAATTCCCGTAAATTCTTATTAATTCCCATAATTTCCTTTAATTCCATAAAAAGTTTCCAATTTGGAATATTTCCAAAATTCCCCAGCTTAACTTCCCATGGAAAGTTTTTTTTTTAATTTTTCGGCCCTTTGCAACCCTAGTTAGGAGCCTTACTCAAGGGCACATCAGTCTTGGATGATTCCCAGTCTAATTCCCTAACCAGTCTGCCACGGTCAGGAGTGAAGAGTTGTGTGATGGAGTCATTATATTGTGGTCTAGTATAGTTTGATTTTTCAGCCTTTCATGTGGATCTTTAGTGCTTTAAGCTTTAACTGATTCCAGGAGTCATCAGCACCTACATCAGGCGTGTCCCTGACATGAAAGGAATAGATTTTTATTAGTAGTGCGGCACTCTTCTGAGAACCTCCATTAGCTTGGTGATTCCACCTCCTCACTCTTAACGATTTTAGTTACTCGAAAAGCAGCAATGTCTCATTTACTGTTTCTTGCTGATCTGTGTGGACAAGCACAGATTTCTTGTGTTTTCCACTTGGTTTCCTACATTCTCCACGGGGGCAGCCGTGGCCTACTGGTTAGTGCTTCGGACTTGTAACCGGAGGGTTGCCGGTTTGAACCCCGAGCAGTTGGAACGGCTGAAGTGCCCTTGAGCAAGGCACCTAACCCCTCACTGCTCCCCGAGCGTCGCTGTAGCAGGCAGCTCACTGCGTCGGGATTAGTGTGTGCTTCACCTCACTGTGTGTTCACTATGTGCTGAGTGTGTTTCACTAATTCATGGGATAAATGCAGAGACCAAATTTCCCTCACGGGATCAAAAGAGTATATATACTTACACTAAATAGTACTATATATATATATATATATATATATATATATACTTATACTCATACTCCTTGATTCCTCATGCTTCTGGTCTGTGCTTTGTAGAGTTTCCCTGAGCGGGACCTGCTTCACTGCCCATCCAATTCTGTGATCGAAGCCCACTTCATGTCTGGCATCAAGGAGGCTGATGCACTCAAGCACAAGGGCCAGGTGATCAACGACATGCAAAAGAAAGACCACAAGCAGCTGTGGATGGGCCTTCAGAATGGTGCGTCATGAAATCTCTCTCTCTCTGTCTCTCTCTCTCCTGAAATCTAAGAGTGAATTCTCTAAAACCATTTCATAACAGAGCTCAAAGGCGCAGAGAATTGTGTAGGCGCACAACAGCCCCCATCTATTTTCATAACTGGATTTATGGCTTAGCAGTAGGTTTTTAGAAACAACAGAGATCCCCCCTCGCCCCTGCCAGCGGGTCCCTGAGTACAAACTGGGTTTAGGAAGCATCTCCACCACAGACTCCGACAACCATCTACGCCCGTGGTGTGAGACGGAGGGGGAGGGGTTAGTGGTAAGGCGAGAGAGTCACATTTGCTGACTGCGGAACTGAGGTCAGCTCACCTGGGAGCGTGTTAATGTGTCAGCCGTGGTGGTGGGGAAGCAGGCCGTGAACACCCACGTGGGAGTGTGAAGGGTTCCCGTGTGCTCTGTGCCGTGAGGCATAGCTCCGTGTGGCTTGGCTCAGCTGATCCTCTTACTCTCACCTCAGCGCAGCTGCCAGCTCATAATAACCCTCCACTTAAATAGTCAAGAGTTCAAGCACAAAAGTGAAGGTCTCCCGACAACTTTTACTCACGATTTGAGCATCCATTTCAGATCAAGATTGCAATCCTAATGTTCTCACTGGGAGGTTATAGTTTGCAGTGTGAATTTTTTTATTTTTTTTTTATCTTCTTTCTTTTCTTCAGATAAATTTGACCAGTTCTGGGCCATGAATCGAAAGCTGATGGAATATCCAACTGAGGAAGGAGGCTTCCGCTACATACCTTTCAGGATATACCAGGTACCCCATGAACCTTCTCTGCTGAAACAGCAGCAGCATTGCAGGCTCTTCTGGGCCTCTATGTCATATTTTGGTCAAGCCTGAGTGTCCCATACTTTGGGGGGAGAATGACCCAGGCCATATTCTGAGCTGTTGCTTGTCGATCCATACTCAACTGTTACTTGCTCTACTTCACTGACTGTGCAGCTCCTCTGAGAAAGAAAGTTTGGGTTCGTGGCAGTTGTAGGCTTGTCCCAGCAGAGGGCACCATATGAGCTGTAGAATGATTGCTTGGTACCCCATTGGTTGCCACGGTCAGACAAGTGCAGATGCATAATGAGATGCCTTCAGCATGTAGTGTCATCAGATATGACTGTCTACTGTGTGTTCACTAACCATCTGCATGTCATGAGGTGGTGGTAGCAGAGTAGCTAAGGAGCTAGGCTAGCATGCAGTAGTAGTAGAAAGCTGTGGGTTAAATTTCTGTTGCCACCGATGTGACCTTGAGCAAGGCACTTAACCCCAAGGTGCTCTGGGGAGAATGGCCCTTGCAATAATTGTAAGTCGCTTTGGATAAAAGCATCAGCTAAATAAATTAACAATTCTAAAGTATAGAAAGTATTTCTCTTGATGTTAACCTGTTGCACTAGTGTATGGTGTCCACTGTTAAGTTTATATTCATTTTTTAGCATTGTCAGTAGTTAGCCCACGTGGAGAATGGCGTGCATATCAATGTGTGACTAATATCCTTTGTGAGAAGCTGTAAGACGTGCTGGAACTGGTTTTCATGTCTGCCTTCATACTCTATATGTTTATGATGAAATATGTATTGGAAATGTGTATTGGAAGATGTGAAAATCACAAGCAATGGTGCAACCCATCTGTACAGTATGGGTTACAGATTTAGACCGTAGATGTTGTTACTATAGTGTGGAGTTGAAATTCGAGGTGTATTTATTAGCTTTAGATGTGTAAACATATCAACCCTAATTTGCATATGAATGCAATGTTAAGTTAGCCCACTGCTTTATGAGAGCTAGTGGTCTCTGAAAATGCATTTGAAACCATAATCAAAGCCGTTTGATAAAATGTTGGGACATTGTGTAAATGCAAATAAAACAGAAGGTGATAATCTACAAATCTTGTAAACCCATAGCTGCAAATAGGACATGGACAACATATGAAGTAGATAATGACAAATTTGATTATTTCATGTTTTGAATTTGATGCCAGCAACATCTTTCAATAAAAGTGGAGACAGGGGCATGTTTACCATTGCTACTTTACCTCTTCATACATTCTGTAAATGTTTAGGAATTCAGGACACCACTGTCCAATTCCCTCCTTTTTTCTTTGGTGGTGCAAAAGACCAGCACTGCTTGTGGCTAAAATCACTAATGTCTTTATATTATATTTATTTGGACCTTGCCCTATAGCGTAGGCTAGGTGGATTGCTTACCATAGCCATGCTGGTCCGTTTTACATTAGATCATCAGATAAAGCACTGTAGTATAGCTTGGACAATTTATGTGGCTAAAATTTGGTCTAGGCTTGCTGTTGTAGTTTTTCCTACCAGTTTGCTGTTTAAACTCAGTTGACAGACGCCGCTCTGAACTCTCCTGCCAACACCAGTTACCTTTCCTGCTTGTTCTCTCATCAGGTGCGATGCAGGGAAGCTTTCTCAGAGCAGACTTGACTCACTGGAGTAAACAAACGTTTTAATGATAGTTTTCCTCTTCAATGAGCAATTACCGGCAGACACACTGAACTGTAGGCATGGAAATGGAAGTATTAAACTCTGGTCGCTATCAAACTACTTCTCTCTGTTTCACAAGCTGTATACTTCCTGAACTACGTTACCCATAATGCTGTTACACACACGGTTACATCGCTATACCCAGAATGCCTTGCATGTCTTTAAACACCACAAAACAACACAACAACACAACACTTTTTGTAAATATATAAATTTGCATACTTATGTACTTGTAATATTTTGAATTTCACTCTCCCACCATGACAAATAAACAATAATCATGAGTGAGAGTTAAACACCATGACAGTGGAAATTATATGTCACATCTGCTATATATACTTAATGTCTTCTTTAGCAAAATTGTCTGTGAGACACTGAGTTGATGAGTGAGGTGGTAAGGCATGAATTGATATTGCAAATGGAGCAAAAGGGCGGCCATGGTTCACAAACCCATGGTTCGGTTCATATCACGGTTTTAGGGTTACGGTTTTCGGTTCTTGTTGTTATTTTTTCTTTTAATCTTTAACACTTCAGAAATATTATACTTCAACATGATATATAGCTTAATTATCCACAATTTAGGCTGCAGTATTAAAAATAGTTTTATCATGTAATAATGCACAAAGAATTTTACTTGACTTTAAGCACATCATTGAGACCATCTCTGAGAAAAGGAAACGTTAGATCATCCATGTAAGGACAACCCTATTTTATTTTCAAGGGCTTTTGAGATCTGGGGTTATTACCTTACAGTAAAATGAATTACCCTACTATACGTCACCGCTGCACACATGAGAGTTCGTCAGGGACACTGGAGGAGGGGCTGCTTACATAGCCTACTCCCCTTAATTATTGCAAATATAGACTTGCTTGCGACTTAATTTTTTGTGAGTGCTACTTGTTAATATTTGGGGGAACTGCGAATAAGGGGCTGCGATTGCGAATGAACTGCAGAAACAATATATTTATATAATATACAATATATAAGTATTATATTGTTTTGTATTTGTATGTCGCTAACCATAACCATATTATCATACGTCAAATTAAATCCAAAATGTTACCATACTCTAATGATTTACGAACCGCGCCACGCCTAGGCACGCCTGTTATTGGGGCATTCTTTTGCTGAAGAGGGCGGGTTTTCGAACGTAATTGGGTGGAAATGACTCAATCCAGTGGGATGCACAACCAGAGGTTGTATGCCATTATGAGGCTTGTTTCTGTTCTTGCTTAACTCAAGTTCCACAGAAGTTCACTTCTGTCTGACTCACATGACGTGAACACAGTGCCCGTCTTCTGCTAGACTCACATGACGTGAACACAGTGCCCGTCTTCTACCAGATTCACATGACGTGAACATTGCCTACCTGCAATAGGCTATCACTTCACTGCTTGACACTACCCCACATGGAGAAATGTTGCACATTAACAATGGAGAGAACCTTTCAGAAATTATTTATTGTCCGATTGGGTGAGCAAAACCATAGCTTTTGGTGAACGGAGATGCAGATCATCCCCCTAATTTATTTGCACCATAAGCTATTTGCTACAATATTTACATCTGTTACAACAAGTCGTGACTTATGCTCATTAAACTTTTAATTTAGGCTACAACAGCCTAATGTCGAGTAGCGTAGGTGAGACCCATGTCTGTATCACTGGGTTATTAATGCATGATAGGCCTACGCTATAATATCTAATTTGTAAGGAAATGTAAAAGACATAGATTAGACTAATGACAAAACTGTAACAATAAAATCATTATTGCAAAGGTAATTGTGTTGCATAGGCTGTACCAGCTTAGTGTCAATTCAAAGACCTATTACCATTTTTTGGATTAGATTAGTCAGTCTCTATACTGTTTTCATGGACAGCAAGAATCCGCTTTGATCGTTGTTTGTTGCTTATCTCCAGTGGTTCAACAGTTTCACTTGCGCAGATACGCACACACATTGAATGAATGCTCCCACCACAACCCCCCAATGATTTCACTCTTTATTTGATAGCACTACATTAAGAAATATTTCCTAATCTGGAAAATGTTTGGTTTAATTTTCTTTTGGTCCGCAGTTCCATGATACCATTCAATTGTGCCACAAATTAGGCCTATCCGCGGACCAGCAATCTCCTTGTCCAGGAGGCCCAGATAAAGCAAGCTCTGTGAACAGAATACTGTTGCATGTCCAGTGTAGCCATGGGTCTGTCTACACGGAAAATGACAAGTGTCTTGATAAGGAACTCTTCACGAACTCTTCACTCAACACATGGCAAAGCAAGCATCTTTGGTGCAAGTGGTTCCCGAGTAATACAGTTTTGAAATTGCAACAGATTTCTACATGGTCTCCAACTTTGGGCCCAAATTATAATGTATTCTCATCTAAACTACAGTATGTATGTCAGTATAAATATTTTTGTAAATTGCTTAGCCAGAGTATCCCACCATCATGGTTCTTCCTATATTGCCAGATTCCAGACAATCCCACTTACAAACACACACACACACATACACATATATAATGCAAAAATATGAAGAAAAAAATCATGACACACAAATTATTTTTTGACTTCTTTTCTTAATATAAAGGCTGACATAAGACATATTATATAAGACAAATATTATCACATCATACTTTCCCAGATATGGGTAGCCCAGACTGTCCTGAAAATTGAAGATATAGCATAGATGGCCATTACAATGGCCAGTATAACAAGCTTATCTTTTAACTAGCTGGTTATTAACTGCTAGATTAACTAGCTGGTTAGCTGCTAGCTAACACAGGTGACCACTAGGCTACTGCATAATTTCATGGAGTGCACTATGTACACTATTTTTGACCATTTCTGAATTGTGGAACTCAGGAAATATGCTTTGTGGTTATGAACTTATTGCAGTATCATCATAACTATTCCACCTGTGTATGCATGGTTAAATTTTTGAAGCGCAAAATAGGTTACAGCAGAAATATTTCCATCCATATATAAAACTAAGCAAGTCTAACCTCTGAATTTCTTTTTAAAGTGCACCAGATTGATGCATGTAAATCTTAAAATATACAAAAAAAATTCTTATGGGGGAGCATGCCCCTGGACCCCCCGAGGGGGGCTTGTGCCCCAGTGCAGCTCTACGTCTAGTGACGCCCCTGAGTCCAAGGTTTGGTTGCTATTCAAACTTGTTTCATGATCTAGTGCCAAGACTAGATATCGTATTTGTGGAAGCACTCCTTCGCAATGAGTGGGAAGTCATCTTGATTGATACTTACCCCCCTTAACCCACCAGCTTATTGACATAAATTACATGGAATGAATTGACTGCCAATTATAGGCTGGGTATTACATTTAGCTCTCTGTTCTTGGTAATACTGTCATTCTCTCTCTCTCTCTCTCCCTCTCTCTCCTTCCCCGTCTCTATCCATCTCTTTCGAGGTAAAGGAAAGGCTGGTGATGCTCCAGTCCCTGTCACCATGTGGTCCTTCGGCAGGTCAGGTGTCAGGTGGTAGACTGAAAAGAAAAGTGTGGTGGCTCAGGTGCATTGTGCTCTCATCTGTATTAATGGGGCCTTTTGTTTGATGCCACACTCAATAATTAATGGCCACCCATTTTAAAAATGCAGCGAAATAGCTGTCACTTCTCACACTCTTTACCTGCTGTCCGAGGCCCTGTGCGTTACATCCCGGGGGAACGTAGCTTCCTGCCAGTGAGTCAGAGTTTCTGGAAACCGGATCGGCGCCGAGACAGCCCGCGCTGTTCACCCGCTCTCCCGTCCGCGTCTCGTGGCCAGGTGTTAGTTACACAGCGGCGACACCCGAGCAGTGCGGGCCACGGTTTCCTTTTCACGGCCCCGCGCCGGGACGCCTATTGTCTGTCGGTAGGCCCGTTTGTCAGCTCAGACAGCTTAGTGACAGCAGCGCCGGGCCCCGCGTGCCAAGCCCTGACAAAGACGCCTGGAGCGGGCCCAAGCCCAAACGCTCCTCTGTGAGCTCAGATTAAGAGATCCGGACCATCTCATTAGCTTTGGACTCTCACGCCACCTCACCACCAGTCTTCTGGTGTGCTGATATTAGTTTAGGAATGCCCTTGTTGGCCTATTTGTTTACCTCATCTTCAAAAGTTCTGTTGTTGTTGTTGCTATTGTTGTTTTCAATGAAGGCTGGTTTTGACTAAAGCATAAATAGCTAAAAGGAAAATATATAAATGGAAAATATTTGTACAATCTGGTGTATCTTCAACTTTGTTTAAGAAGTCATACAGATTTTTCTGAGGTTTGTGCTTACGCGGCAAGAATATTGCTCTTGCAGATAATGTAAGCATCTATCTTTAAGCATACTTCCTATCTACAGTTCTTAACAGTTGCACAATGCATGGATCTTTTCAAGCTATCCTTAAGTCTACCCACATGTGGTTTAGTAACATTATAGACATTTGGTGTAACACTACCAAGCTACCTACCTAAAAAACTTTCAAAAACCTTGCTTACATCATCAACATCTTTTGGCGATGTTGCTAGCGATGTTGTGCTGTGAATACCTCTTACATTTTCACGGGGAGATCCATCCCAGACCGCAAGAGCATAGTTCTTCTCAGAGACAAGTTGCCGTAGATTCTGACAGTTCTTTCCATTTTTTCTTTCCTTCTCGTTAAGGCCATGAGCGAGAGGCCCTTCATTCAGAAGCTCTTCCGGCCAGTGTCACCCGAGGGTCAGCCCTACACACTGGGAGACCTTCTGAAGGAGATGTGTCCTTCGGCCCTGCCCCAGGACGGTAGGTACCACACCCACCCCCCCACACCCCCCACCCTCACCCACACACATACGGTCACACTGGGAGACCTTCTAAAGGAGACGTGTCCTTCTGCCATTCCCCAGGATGGTAGGTAAAACACCCACCTCCCCCACCCTCCCCCACACACATACAGTCACACTGGCGTTGTGAAAGTAAAACAAAGTCCAAGCAGAAAAGCGAGGGTTTGATGTAGACATGTCTGTGCCTAGCAGACTTTGAAAAGGGGGCTCTACAGGAAGCTGAAGAAGGAAATCCAGTCTCTTCAAAGCGTGCAAGTGGCACCGTGGTCTATCACTTTTTCTTTTCCCTCTTTTTCTTTAGGAGAACCAACAGCACAGACACACACACACACACACACACACACACACACAAGATAAGAGCAAACTGTGAGATGAGAGCACCAGAGTGGAGAGGACAGAGGGGAAGTGGACCCGACAGGAACAGAGTGATAGAGTGATAGATAGTGATAGAGAGAGAGAGAGTGAAGTGAAGAAAAGAGGGGGAGTGCAAGGAGGCAATGGTGGGGAGAGGTGCAGCCAAAACAGGGGCACTGTCTGCCCCCTCTACGGAGAGGAAGCAGATAAGCAGACAATGGCAGCTGTGGGACAGAGAACCCACACGAGAGACACCAGCATAAGTTTGGGAGGGGGGGGGGGGGCATGAAAGATCGCATGAAAGGCCCTTAGTCATAGCACCCATTTCTTTGTGCGCAAAGGGTGGGGGGGTTGGGTGGGCCCTGATAGAGGGAGTCGTCGCGTGATAAAGGTGAAAGTGGTGCATTGTCTCCAAAGCTATTTTGTTGTGTTCACTTCCCCTCCCTACCAAGGAGATGAGTGGCGATAGAGAGAAAGGGTCTTGGTGTGTTTGGATTCTAAAGCACGAGGGCATTCGCTGGCGGTGTGATGCGTCTCGAGGCGCAGTGTTGTGACTGAGCCGATAAAAGGTGCTTTTCTGTGCCTTTCCGTCTCTGTGCTCTCTCTCTTTTTCATCTCTCAAGGGAGTTTTTGTCATAGTAGATATAACCAGTGATAGCAGTTGTATCTGTTATGACACTACTCAAAAAATGAGTGTGTGGGGGTGGTGGTGGTTTGTTTTGGTGGGTGTTGGTGTGTTTGATTTAGTTCAAAAGTTCGCTGTATTTCCCCTCGATGGCTGCTGTCCACTGTGACGTTCAGGTTTGAAAGCGAAAAAAAGAAATATCATGGTAAATGATAGCAAGATGTGCTGTCTAAGTGGGGGATTCCCACGGCAAGACGAGATGTGTAACCCTGAATTCTGTACCATCTCTTGTCCTCCGCAGTGGAATAGCATCAACAACAACATCTTATGTCAATTACCCTGCCAGGATTCCCAAAAAGCCTCAGAATGTTCCATTCCCTGCTCCCACTAGGAGCCTCATCTAGGACCAGAGTTCAAGTGGGATCAGAGTCAGAGATCCAGTCTCTCCGTTGCCCGTTCCCATCGCAGTGCGTCGTCACGAACGGATGAAACGAAACCTTTCACCCGCAAGGATGGCAATTCTTGCTCCGACCCCAAACCGAAGTGAATTCCCCCTGGTGATAGTTATGAGGAAGTCGGATGTTTTATATTTATCAAGACTGAGAGAGAGAGAGGGAGAGACAGAAGGAGAGAAAGAAAAACCTTTGCGGTGGTATTATTTCAAATAAACGACGAATACAGAAAAATCCCCACCCAAAAAAGAAAGCCTGGTCACAGCCCACGCAACAAGTGGTAAGAAGCCTTGAGTAGGCCCGCCCACCTTCCCGCCACTCGGGTATCAAATAGAGAGCTCCATCAGACAGAGGCCTGGTGAGGCACAGGGGGATTGTGGAGTCACCACAGCCTGCACCACCGTGTTCGGTTGCGGGTGGGGGGTGCTGAAAAGAGTCCCCATAGTTTCAGACCTATGTCTTCTTTTCTCTTCTTGCTGGGGTGGGGTCTGAGGCACAAGCGTTTAATTGAAGTGTTTAGTGATGTTCCAACTCAACCACAACACAGTTTCAGTTGTCCTTCAGGCATCAATGAAGTAATCTGCCTGTCCATGTATCTATCCCTCTGTCTGTCAATTTCTGTATTCATCTAATAGTATATTCATATACCATCCATCCATCCATCCATCCATCCATCCATCCATCCTGGCACAGTAGTCTGATTCTGGATGAACTTGTGAAACTTCTGATTCTCCCTGTCCCTCCTGTGCAGTCCCGTGCTATGGTATGGCAGTCCTGTTCTTGGCCTCTCGGGCTGTGTAATTGCACTCGGACTGTTGGAGAAACACTGTCTTGCGGTCTGGATAAATATGGGTTGGCCACGCTTGAGCTGCCTTCGTGCTTGGCCCTGTTAGCAGTGCAGCGCTCGACCACAGCCCCTGCTCTGAGGGACTGACTGACTATGCGCCAAGGGCTACCGAAGACTGTCTTGGCCAAGCCTTTGCGTTGGCATGCCTTGCCTTGGTGTTACATGTAGTTGCCGATACAAAATAAGCTGGAACCAAAGGTTGGCTGCCAAGACAATCACATCCTGCCTTCAGCCCTGCAGGGTTCCTACGCAGTATGGAAAAGTATGGAATTTGATTTTAGTTATTTCCAGGTCTAGAAGTGGCCGCAATGTCGAGAATATGGTCAGAACATTTTTTGAAAGTTTTGAAATTTGAGTATGGAAAAAGTATGGAATTTTGAAATGGAAAATGTGTAGGAACCCTGGTTCCTTACTTTGGTGTGAGTCACGTTTTTAAAAAAAATATCTGCATTGTGAGTCAAATTTAATTTAATTTAATACTGCGTATAAGTGAAACAAAAAATGAGTCACTCTAATTTTCATACCTACGCTATTCCAAAGCAATACAACACAGCGTGTGAATGGAAGAACCCATGCTGTGTCTCGATAAGTAACCATGTCACCAAGACACCTCCAGTGCCAAAGTAAATAATTGCATTGCTTACCTGTTGTGTGTTCATCTTTTACAGGTGCATTTTATTTGCATGATTGACAACCACATCCTGTGTTGCAATCTTCCAGTGGAGAAATGTGTAAAAAGTGTAGAATGGATTTTTCTGCTGTTGATTTGCATAACCACTCCCCATATGTTAGTACCTGCTCAAGGGGAGAAGCGAGCATAGTGCTGGTCTCAATACAGCTCGTATGAATCCCACCCCCAAATACACACACACACACACAGACACACACACACACACACACACACACACACACACAGATATGAATGACTAACTAGGCGCTGTAAAGACCTCTGAAGCTCGCCTGCAAAACAGCATGGGGATTTTGAATTATCGCACCTTTTGAAACTTTTGCAGGGACTAGAAATCGGAAATACAGGCGTTTTGCTCTACACACTTTTGTTCTCTGCCTTAGGGTGGATACTGTGACCTTCGGTACATTTAGACCGCAAGCATTGATTTTTGCTACCCCAAACTTGCAATGCAACTTGCAGTTAGCTTCAATTAAAGGAAAATTCTAGTTTTTAGCACTTTAAGGCCCTTTTCTGGTTTGTTTTGGATGAACTAGAGTGGTGGACACCGACATTTTGACGATTGGTCCTGTCTCGACTTTTCTGACTTGTTTTGAATCGCCTTTGACTTCTCAGGGTGGCTGGCAATGGGCATACTGTAGTAGGCTACTCAAACATGTCCTAAAACGACCCTTAACGTTCGTTTTTTCAAAACTGTGCAACTCACCGAGTGGTTAGTGGTGTTCTGTCGTGTTTTATTAGGCATTTTGTAAAATCCCATTGATTTCTGTTGGAAGACTCATTGCACGTTGATAGCTGCGCCACCGTCTATGCTTCAGGTTCAAATATTGAGTGGTTGTGAATAGTTGCACAATAGCAAATAAGACGGCTGGAAATCATACATTGCGCCGATATATTTGCTTTTAATAATCAACGAACACCACTAACCACTCGGTGAGTCGCACAGTTTTGAAAACGAACGTTAAGGGTTGTTTTAGGACATGTTTGAGTAGCCTAGTTCATCCAAAACAAACCAAAAAAGGGCCTTAAAGTGCTAAAAACCGGAATTTTCCTTTAACACCCCGATCTCCTTATATGGGAGAAGATGACAGCTTTGGATCCTTTTAGTAGGTGAACTTCAGAGGTCTATTAGGGCTGGATGAACCCCTACCCATACACACACTACACATTACACCAGGGGTGGGCAAACTTTTTGGCTCAAGGGCCACATTGGGTTTTGAAAATTGGCCGGCGGGCCGCACAACAACCCCCCCCCCAACGGCACACGCATAAAAAAGACATTTTTTATAGCCTAATTTCGTATGAAAAGTATTTGTTTTAAAATATTAATTGCTTAAAAATACTGCTAATTTTATGCTGTTTAAAGGTGCCATGTGTAAGAATTGAGGTAAAAATATCCAAAAAATGAGCTACACACATCAAAAGAATGGAAGGAAATAAGGGTGATGATGTCATTAAAAAAATGACAAGGTATAGTGCTGAAGAGATATCAACCTGAATTTGCATGCTAAATTACTAGCCACAGCCCGACAAGTGTCATAATACCAGTTTCGGCCATGGGAGGCAGTATGCGGGTAACATAACCGCCAGCCAAACTGCAAATGCACGTGTCTCGGTTGTTACTCTAGGGTAGACAAACTCACTTTCTGGAGGTATACTGCCCCATCTTTTTTGGAATGTGGAGTATGAATTGATTTTTTGGCAGACATTACACATGGCACCTTTAACAAATGTATAAATTGTGCACTGTCGCTTTAAGAGAGTCGCTTTAATTCACGTTTATTTCTCAATGATCTTCTGCCTGCTCCGCTATGGCTAGTACCTATGGCTGGGCCCTCTCACAGTTTTTAAATGGTCAGTAGTGGGAACTACTGTTGCCTTCATGATTTCCTTTTAAAACTTTCTTATAAGAAGGAGATATCAATTATCAACAATCACAAGCCAGCTGGAACCTGCGGCTCTCTCTCTCCCTCTCGTGAGTGCAGACGCGTTCCCAATTAAATGGATTGCATAATGTTCACGTTAGATCTGCTGCAAAGGAGATAACTAAGAGTTAACTTAGTTTAACATGATGTTATCTCTATTTAACATGATGTTTTGACATTGACATTGTAAACGTTATCTAAGGAGAGTGAAAAGCAGTTTGCAGTAAAGCTAACCAACGTCGTCTCTATCGCAGGAAAAAAATAGCGAGCAGCCTGATAACTAAATGAAATGCTCGGTGGGCCGGATGAAAGTGCTTGGCGGGCCGGATCCGGCCCTCGGGCCGCAGTTTGCCCACCCCTGCACTACACTCACACACTTTCCCTCCACCTCCGTGCTGCCCCTGACCTGTGCTAGTGGTCAGATTACTGTATGTCCCTCTGTAAGCATCTGCTGAGTGCTGGTGTGTTAGAGTGAAACCTGACTCTAACCTGAATGAACATGAAACCTGGAGGAGGTCCGGGCATCCAGGCGAAATCCAGTGGTGGTGGTGGTGATGGTGGTGATTAGAACACAGGAGGTGCCGGGGAAACAGCCCAGGCTTGTGTGGTTATGTTACAAACCACACACAGCCAGTCAAATGCAGTGTGTTGAGGGATGCAAGGTAGCACGATTGTAAGCTTGTGAAGGCCATTAATCACTTTTACACACAGACACACATATTTCCTCTCTCTCTCTCGGTCTCGCTCTCCCACTACACAGATAAACACACCTAGAGGCGAGTGCCTAGGCGCTGGAGAAATCAGCGGGAGCCTCTTCAGGCTTCTGTTTCAGCCTCGGACTCTGACAGAGAGCCTGTATCAAGATGGGTGGCTTATTAGTGTGGTAATGAGAGTTAAGCAGTTAGTTTATCGGAATGTGAAAGTAAGTGTGTGTGTGTGTGTGTGTACGTGGTAGCAAGCTTGATGTATCAATAAGTTGATGGTGTGGGCGGACCCGTGGGTGTTTGTTGTAAGCGCAGTAGGGTTGTGTGTGATGGTGTGTGTGGTATCAATGTGTACAATGGTGTGTGTGTGTGTGTGTGTGCAAGGGTGAATTCCCCTAGCTGTCATAGTGAGAGTGAGAGTGAAGACGCACCCACCCCTCCGCCCTGCGTCTCTCCCATGGGGGAGGAGAGAGGTGAGGGTTCGGAGATAGAGCCTCTGGTGCACTCGCACTATTACTGGCCTCCAGCTCCGTGTCCGTGCATGCCAGGACCTGCTGGCCAGAGTTCTTCACAACTGGGCTCTACGTTTTCGTTTTGAGATGTCTCTCTCTCTCTCTCTCTCTCTCTCTCTCTCTCTCTCTCTCTCTCTCTCTCTCTCAAATCAATTCAAATGGTGCTTTATTGGCATGAAAGAATAAAGTCATTGTTGCCAAAGCACAGGTATAACATGTTAATATCAACTTTACTTTAATATTGGTATAAAGATAAAATGTAATAATGAAAGGGAATAAAATAGATAAATGGTAAATGCTACTAATCTATCTCTCTCTCTCTCACTCTCAGTTGTCACAGTCTCTTACCTATACAAACATCCATTCACAATACACACACTGAGACACACATACACACACACACACACACACACACACACACACACACACACACACACAGAGAGAGATATGCACAACTGTATCTTATTCTGTTTCAAGACCGTCCAGGATTCACAAGCCCTTGAGTTTGCTGGCTCAGTTTGCTACTATTTGGGTTTGCCACCAAAAGCCTGCACACCTCGCTCACTGTTTTTCTGTGTTCCTCTCATCTGTATTTGAATATGCCACAATTTTAACGGCCATCCCGTTATGACGTGTTGATGGTTTGTGGGATATGATCACATGGTGTTTTCTTAATATATATTCTCTCTCTCTCGCTCGCTCTGCCTCTACCTCTACCTCTTTGCAAGTTTATGCACGGTGGGTTGAAACGATCGTTGGCGATTAGTCATAAAGGTCGGTGCGAACTCCACCCCTCTCGCCAGCGCGTCTCCGCCCTCTCCGAGCGAGGTGCTGTGCCTTGAGGGGTGTGGGGTGGGGGGGTTGAACGAGGGGTCAAAGAGGGTGGAGGTGGCGGAGGCTGAAGAGCAAAGGAACCCGACCTCGGATCAAACCCTTGCGGTCACTCCTCACCTCCACCTTTTGCTCTCTCGGTGAGTTTTGACTTTGCAGCCCCAGTTTCCCCAGAAGTAAGGCCCCAGGCTAGATGCCTCTGCAGTGATTAATATCCGTTTTCCACAGATTTTTGAAATTGCGTGTGAGTGGGTGGACAATGGAATTGGGGCTTAGCTCTTCTTTGGAAGTTGCAGACTCTGCTCCAGCACTTTCTGACTCGCTCTTTGTTTTGTGGGAGATATCTGGTAGCGATGTCTTGACTGCCTCGGAAGGTTGTGACCCTCATGCGCCAGTCCACTCACCCCTCCATGCACCCTCCCACACAAAAACGCAGCACCTCCCCTCACCTCAGCCCTCCTCCACAGGTCAGCCCCAGGGAACCAGTTTGTTCAGATTTAATGTCAACAAATAATAGTAGGCTAACGTTGAAGGTGCAGTCAGGGATTCCAAAGGAGATCACGTTGTTTGTGTTTATGTTTATTAGCAGATGCAATTTTGTGCAAAAAACGTAGCCTACATTATGTTAACCAAGGAACCAAATTAAACACGCCAGCGAGGTAACCTTCAGTAGCCTATTCCCAGATGCATTGTTTCGTTTTTGTTATACAGTCAATGCTTTCAAGCCCTGTGTTGCTAACATACCTAGGCTGTGAAACTAAGGTCTAGCCTATTGGTGGGTTTAATTGAATTTGAGTAATAGGATACCAACCATTTACATCTGGAGATAGTTTGTAATTTCTGTAGAGCTCACCAAAATCATAGAAATGATACAAGACACTTATCTCCTATAATCCAAGATCGATTTTCTTCGAGTTGTTAGGCTTTTGAGCATTTATTTTACCAAATGACATGGAAAACAATTCAATTTCATCCACATATCCTTATGTGGATGTGGAGTAGCACAACAACGCTACTACTAAGTTAGCTTAAAACCGTGAGAATCAAGCAAGCCTCACGGGCCGTCACGGCCTTAAAGTGACAGGCACTCAATTCGACCTGCACAGCACCAATACAGAGTGTAATGACATAAAAAAGAGAAGTCTATATAGTTTATACAGTGCTGTGCAAAAGTTAAGACACCCATGCTAAAATTGACTAAAAGGAGGAATATAAATCTTATCTTTTGGAAATTGATCTTAATGCCTTAATTTTAAAAAAAGAGGAGAAATCAAACATATAAGGACATCAATTCTTTTTGAATGTATCATGTATGGTAAATAGATAAATGTTTTTTTAATAATAATGTTTTTTATAATTATATAAATAAATGTCTTAACTTATGCACAGCACTGTACATTCTAAATAGTAATAGTTTGTACAGTGGCCTGTGATTAAGCTTTATTTTTTGTAATTAATTGTAAATAATACTTTTTCTGTTGTGTGTGTTGTGCCATTTCATTTTTGTTTCATTTCATTTTCTAATAATAATGTAAGTAATAATTACTAATTATGTAATGGTGCTCCTGGAAAAATGTCTAGGGGAAACACTGTGTCTTATACAGTAATGTACACATTGTGTACATAGTTCAGGCAGGCCACGGAGTCACGCCAGCAACATGTCAGCAATGGCACAGGCTGAGAAACTGCATGCAGAGCGTCTCACAAGAGTGTTTTGCACCAACGTCTGCATCCACAGCAGAAGGAGGCTCATTTGTTCTTGTCTGCGATCCCTGTTGACCTCTGACCCCTGTGCTGCCCCACTGATGTGGGCTGCCGCGTGTGATGGATAGGCGTGTGTGGCCGTGGCGGCCAGGCTCTGGTCAGGCAGAGGTGAAAGAGGTCCCACTGACCCATCCACAGCGGCGACAGTTACACTCACACACAGGCACTCCCCTTCACTGCCAATTAGCCCAATTCAATTACAGTCAGCTTTCTAGTAAGGCTCTCTCTCTTCTGCCCGTACTCTGCCTCTCTCTCTCTCTTCTGCCCGTACTCTGCCTCTCTCTCTCTTCTGCCCGTACTCTGCCTCTCTCTCTCTCTCCCTCCCTTCCTTGGGACTCTGTCTCATTACCGTTTTGCATCGGTTCTCTTTCTCTGACTCTTTTTGCATCGGTTCTCTCTCTTTGTATACTTTTGTATAATTTCAATTTCAATTTATTGTGCTTATAGAGCGGCAAAACATTACACATGTATCATGGCGCTTTACAGAGTGTAGACAATCAGAGGGGAGAAAAAGAAAAGAAGGCCCATGGGTTACAGGGGCAAGGAAAAACTCCCTAGAATTGGAGATACATATAAGATATAATCTTAGCGTTATTTTACTTTTGCCACGGACCATGAGTGCTGTCTGCTGTCTTTTCCCTCCTCCAACTTCCTGTTGTTTTCCATTTATCTCCCAACTTCTCCAACCTGATTTCTCTCTCTCTCTCTCTCTCTCCCAGATGAGCCAAAGCGATATCAGGTGGTGATTCACGGCATCGAGCCCATGTTGGAGACGCCTGTCCAGTGGCTGAGCGAGCACCTGAGTCACCCGGACAACTTCCTCCACATCAGCATCATCCCGGTGCCCAGCGACTGAGTGGGAACCCTTCTGCGAGTGGCGGAGGGAGGGAGAGGGAGCATCGCCTTGTTTGCCTGATGACCAGGGGTGGTTTGGACGGAGCCTTCGTGTTCGGTCTCTCTCGGTGGAGTGCAAAGCGGTGATGGGTTTTGGGGGGAGGGGGGGTGGGGGGTCAGCGAGCGTGAGGACTCCGTGTGCGATCACCCGCTCTCCACCTCACAGCAGCACTTTGAAAAACTCTCTCTCTCTCTCTCTCTCTCTCTCTCTCTCTCTCTCTCTCTCTCTCTCTCTCACCTCCCCCCTTTTCTGTTTTCTCACATCACTGCGTCACAACGTCTGCTTCCTTCTCTGCATCCTCTGGTTGAAGAGGGTGAGGACATACAGACTCCCTCCCAGCCAGCAGGAGAGGCAGAGGGTGCTATACGATGGAACAAGCTCAACTCCGGGCAGCTCCGGTGCTCACCCCCCCCCCCCCCCCTCTGCCTGGGGCAACTGGAAGGGCAGGATTGGAAAGGAAGACTTGTGGAAAGACTTTAAAAAAAAAAAAAAAAAAAAAAAATGCTTCTGCTGTGCTGCCTAACCTCTGTGCTGTCTTACCCTCCTCTTCCTGGCCACACTCCCAACAGACAGACAGAGAGCCTCAGACAAGTGGGATTCTCCATTAATGTTGCCTTAGTGTCTTGATTCCCCCTTCACACACACACACACACACACACACACACACACACACACACACACACACACAGACAGATGCAGTTCCACAGCGGACGACACAAAGCTTTCTCTGAGTTAGTGTCGTCACACTTGTCTTTTTTTTACTCCTTTTTTTAAATGTTCTCTCGTTCTTTTCCTTTGCCCACAGCAAAGTTATCTCACTTATCTGCTACAGCACACACACACACACACACACTCTCTCTCTCTCTCTCTCTCTCTCTCTCTCTCTCTCTCTCTCTCTCTCTCTCTCTCTCTCTCTCTCTCTCTCTCTCTCTCTCTCTCTTCTGACTTCTCCTCTCTAATTTGAGTGTAATTTACTTCTCGGTCGCCTCAGATCTCCCCTCTCAGATCGCTGTTAATTATCTGTCGGAATCCTGTTTGTCGTTAAATGCGACCACTAAACTGCAGCGCTCGCTGCCAAATCCTGACGGGGGGTTGATTAGAGGCATCACTCATAGCCATGCCATGGGGGGGGCGGCGTGGCGAGAGAGGTGTGAAAATCTGGAATGGAATTCGCCCGTGTCTGTGTCGGCGCCTCTCATGTCATGGATAGACACACACATGCATGCACGCACGCACGCACACACACACACACACACACACGCCCGGAGTCGATTTAAGCTGAAGGGGATTTTTCGGGACCCCTGAGCTTGGTGGTGATGTCACAACTATCGCCACATGCCACACATTACTTCCTGTGCGTGTGCATGTGAGTCAGTGAGTCCCGGGGGGGGGGGGGGGGGGGGGTTGGTTGGGTTTGGTTGGGGGGCTGGGTGAGTGGAGGGGGTTGTTTGGGTCCATCAACAGCTTTTCTGGGAATGTAGTTTATTTCTGGCGTGCGGGAATGATTACAGTGACGGAGTAAGACCGTTGTCTGTTTGTCCTCGCCTAAACTTTTTTTTTCCTTTTTTTTGTGTGTGTGTACCTTGTCTTTCGTTGCATTCTTCTAATTCTTCCAAACATCTTTAATCGCTTTGGCTCTTGAGTCTTGATCACTTCTAGTCAGTGGTCAGCCATTTCCTAAGACCCTGGCACAAACATTGGAAGACTCAAAGTTGTGACATTCCCCCCTCGGCCCAAGTTGCTTTTGAGACAAACCAGGTCCACACGAGGCCAGTGACCTGGTCGAAGCGCCGGTCAGGAGGGTGGGACTTGTGACACCTGTATATTTGGGCAGCGATTCCACTAAAGGTCAGCAGGCTGTCCACAGACACTTTCGAGAGGTGAACTGAGGTCAGTTCCTCAGTCCCCCCCCCCCCCCTGCAGTTATCCTCATTTGTTTGCCAGGTTAATACCCCCCACCACCACCACTACTCTCCACTTCCGAAGTCCTTTTCTGATTGGCTGCTTCATCTCCATCAGAGAAACAGCCAGCAGCTCCCCTCCACCGCCCTGTTGAAGACGAGGGTGACAGTTTGGGGGCAGAGGTCGCGAACACAAACAGCATCCGTCACACCCGGCCACAAAGCACTTTGAGAAACCACAAGACATGTTTTCTCTCTCTCTCTCTCTCTCTCTCTCTCTCTCTCTCTCTCTCTCTCTCTCGTTTAATTGTTTCCTAAGAATACTCTCCGTTCCTTGCCGCTTGCGAGACGGCTGAACTTAACCGCTCAAGTTGAGTTGCCGGTGAGACAAACACATTTGTTTGTGTTTAGCCGACAGGGATGCGGGGAGGGTACAGTCAGACAGCAGGGAAGCAGACGCCAGAGAAGGGGGGGGGCGAGGGGCGGCTGAGACTGATTATTTACTAATAGGAATCAGTGAGTGTTTCCCCCTGGGACAAGACAGTCAACACACAGCCAGCAAAGGGTGGGTTAAAGACCGGGGGGGGGGGACTGACTGAGGCTGCTATCAACAGGCTTCTCAGCAGGGCCATTTCTGTGTGTGTGAATCTACCCGGTTGTGGGTTTAGAATAAATAAAAAAAAAAAGACAAATCTGTGTGAATTTCAGCTTGTTTACAAACATTGCTGTCTATCTCTGCACTTTTCCATGGAAAGCAGTTTGGCAAGGAGTAACTGCTTTCTCTTTGTTTATTCTCCTCCTTTTGTTTTAGTCTCTCCTCTTTATCTCCGTCCACTCCTTCTTTGTCTTCCTTCCTGCTCACATGTTTGTTTACCTGAGAGCGATGTGCTAAAGAGACTGTCGTCTTGTCGTCTTAGACAGGTCCATTCCCTCACAATCTTAACTGAACACCTTTGGCTTTGATGATTGTTTTCTCTTTTCTTGATTGATTTCTTCTGTGTATATACGTATATATATATATATAAAATGTTTCGAATGATTTTTTTTTTTTTTCATGTGTGGCTTGCTTTTCCTGTTTTTTGCTACTTATATTAAAATGCTGTATGTCTTTTCTGTAGCATTAACATTTAATTAAAACAATTGTATTTTCTAAACATTTTGTTCTGGCATTTCTTTAGATATTGATATTTAAATTGTTTTGAATGTTTTAGATGAATGATGTGACTGACATTTATTTATGTTTTTTTTTTAATTTATTTTTAAAAAAAAAATTTTTTTTAAAAGTGAGAAGCTTTACATGGGTTGTATTTGTACAAAACAAAACATTTGCATCTCTAATGCATCAACAGAATTGTGCTATTAACTTAAAACTTTAATTAGTGAAAACTGCCAGTCATGCATCTGCTGTCAGATTTACTCCATAGTGAGCAGTTCTCTTCCTCACCCTAGACCCCTGCTCCACCTCATCAGTGGGACGAGTCACTAGCTTGTTTTCATTGTGAAATGATTGTATTAATGCATCTCCTCTTAAGAGACAACATGGCTGCCACCGCCTGGCCTCCCTCCTGGCCGAGAGAGAGAGGAGCTGTGGAGGAGTGTTCCCCGGTGTGCTAGAGTGGACATCAAAGCCAAAGAGCCAGTGCTCAGCTCTCCGTGAGTTCATTAAATAAAGAGCCATCCTGGCCCCAGCCTCTGATTCCAGTAAACCCGTCATGAAGGGAAGATCAGAGAGGCCAGTCTCCTCCCCCCCCCCCCCCTCTCTCTCTCTCTCTACTTCCTCCTCATCTCTCGCTCCGTTCCCCCTCAGTCCCGTTTTCGTGAGCACAGCTCTCGTCTTTGCCCCTTTCCACTCGTTCTTCTCTCGCGGGGCGGCAGTGAATGGGAGAGTTATGTGTGTGTTAACAAGCCTGTTGCCTTTGAAGTTTATGTAATGATTAAAAGCGTAAGAGTTCACTTTGTCTCTGACTGCACCCACTCCCTCTTCCACATCTCTCTCTCTCTCTCTCTCTCTCTCTCTCTCTCTCTCTCTCTTTGTTGCCTTTTATTTCTCTTGCTCTAAATCTGTCCCTTTGCCCTCCCTTCCCTCTCTCTCTCTCTCTCTCTCTCTCTCTCTCTCTCTCTCTCTCTCTCTCTGTGTCTCGCTGTCCATTCTCTGGTGGCTGTTGTCGATCGGTCCACTCCGTACAAAGCCGAGAGCAGGAACACTGCGGTCCCATTACTCAAGCCGGGCCTGTGAAGTTATACGAGGTGACGGGAGAAAACTTTCCCCTCTGCCCTTCCTCTCTCTCGACCCACCTCTTCATCCTGCAGCCATCCATCTCCCCCCAGAGGATCTGCCCCTCCCTGGCCTGAAGCACACCTGGAGCAGCCATATGGGGTGGCTGGGTGCCTGAGCTCGGGGGTTGGGGTTGGAGGCGGTGGAATGGCTCAGTCAGGAACAAACAACAAAACTCTCCCTTCTTTTCCCCAAAGGAGCCCTCTCATTTTCAGCAAGTCCCCTCAGCCTCCCGCCTGGATGCTGCTAACCTGTCATTAGCCCAGGCCCCTAATTGGCAGGTGCTGAGGGGCTGAGAGAGAGAAATACTCTGAGAAAGAGAGAGATAGAGATACTCTTGAGAGAGAGAGAGAGGGCCATACACTGCCATCACCCTCTCTCCCTCCATCAACTCACATCCTCTCTTGTCTTTTTTTCTTTGCTCCATAGAACCCATTCTTCCATTCCATCCCCCTTTCCCTGCCCTGCTTGCCGTGTTTGTCTCTAATTTCCCTCTGTCGGCAGAATGGCGACGCTGCCTGTTTCCAAAACAGCTGGAGACTACCGGCTCACATCAGTTGATTTTCATGTAAAGGTCTGTAGACCTGTGTGTCTATTTGTGTGTGTGTGTGTGTGTGTGGTTTGTGGCTCTTGCCTGACTAGTGTTGTAGAGGAAAACTGTAATTTGTTCTGCTCACACAAAGAAAAAACTGAAAGTACACACCTCAATGTGAAAGAGGAGATATTGCACAACACTCTTCAGACCTCCCAAACATACTCACTGTGGCTTTCCAGTCACTCATTCTAAGAACCCTGAAGTTTACCTTGCCTTTGTGGGAGAAGAGTTTTCAGAGCAAACTCTAATGCCCACACACCCACACACACACACAAACACACTGGCCACTGCGGCAGGTTGTGAGGTGTGGCGTCGGTGGTCCTTGATCTGGGGCACGGTTGAGTCGGTCCAAAGCGGGGGAGACGTGCCTGACCTTTAATTAAAGCGGCCAATTAAGGCTGAGTGCAGCAAATGAAAGGGATACCAGACTCCATCCGCAGGGCAAAGGAGAGGTTGGAGACACACTCAAATGGTTGCAGACACACACACACACACATACACACATACACACTTTTACCTTGTTTGCACACTATACTCCACTACCCTACCACCCCCCATGCACTAACACAAACACACACACACACACACACACACACTGCTTTTACCTTGTTTACACACTCTGCACTTACCATACCACCATCCCCCATACACACAGACACATGCATGCTTATAAACAAGTCGTACGCTTGACGTGTTGCTGAGCTTAATCGGTTCAGTTCATTGCAAGGCGGGCGTTGTGGATGGTTCCATTTTCACTTGTGCGTGTGTTTGATGTGGTGTAAAGTTCATATTTTGCCCAGTCCCCCTCTCCCAGATCTGCCTCACAGCTATTTCAGATGCTTTACGCCCCCAGATCGTGCCTAGAATTTATTGTGTGTGTGCACGTGTGTGCGTGCGTGTGTGTGTGTGCGCATGCTAGTTAGTGGTGCGCTGTGCATGAGTGTGTGTGTGTGTGTGTGCGTGCGTACGTTTGATAGTAATGGACTCTTGAGCAAACGCATGTGTGAATATGCATGCTCTAATTGCCTAGGCTGTAACTCTTGCTTGTGACTGAAAGAGCGCTTTTGAAAGAGTGTCGGATCATAACACATCCTGTTTGGCTCGCTGACTAAGAAGGTGGTGGCACATGGTGGGGACAAAGAGAAAGAGAGTGTGTGTGTGTGTGTGTGTGTGTTGAGGTGGTTTTAAAGGAAGCATGGGCTGGTGATAATCATTCAGAATCTGCAGATGGCCGATAAATTCCTACGAATAAGAGGATGGCAAATATGAGTGTCCCTCCATGGTGTCCCCTGACTGATTCATTTTTCTGGGAATATTGTCTTTGTGTGTGGTTGTGCGTGCGTGCGTGCGTGCGTGCGTGCGTGTGTCTGCAGTCTGTGTGAAAGTATGCTAACTCCTACACAAGGCCAGCACAACTTGCCTGAAGTATGCGTAGTGCTTTTTGTCAAGAGCTACATTTCCATTTATCAACTTAGCAGACCCTCAATTTATCCAAAAAGATTCATAGATATATCATATATGTTTTTATTAGTGCTATCATTTACATGTTACATAAATGGCATTTTTCATATAGTTGATCCCTTTTTAATGTTGTTTACAGGCATCCCATTTGACTGGTACATTCTCTTTTGCTGCTGTTTGTTTTCTGCTACAAGCATGATTGGGACATCTGAGACACGAAAGGCACATTTGCAGGGACAGATGGATCTGGTTCCCAAACCACATCTTGAGTCACCCCTGCCTTTATCTTCTTCACATCAGTAAAGTGGGGTCTCGGCCGGGTGTTTCAGCCGGAAGGCAGCCAGGCAGGCACAGGCCCTGGAGTAGGAGGTAGCGCTCTGAATTTCCCTTTTCCTCCGCACACCGCACTTCATATGACTGGTCTGAGCTCTCTCTCTCTCTCTCTCTCTCTCTCTCTCTCTCTTCTCTCTTTCTTTCTCTCTTTCTCTCTTTCTCTTGCTCTCATCTGGTTCTCTTTAAGGAAGAGGAAGAGAACAAGAGTACATTTCCAGTCTGGCAGGATGGAAGATCACTCAGAGTTCTTAGGGTGTTTGTGTGCATCTGTGTGTGTGACTGACTTGCCAATAATACCTCTGTATCAGCTAGGAATTCAGATGTGTGCCTTGCCCAACACACACCCACTGATGATGAAATAGGAGACAGGAAAACAAAGGGATTACTGAACACTGTCATGATGTCCTCAGTCCTGTCAGCCTGTGGAGACCAAATGTGGTAAATAGTAACAGAGCCATAACACGCACACATGCACAACACACTAACACACAGTAAGCAGTGTCATAAGCGCACAACACACTAACACACAGTAAGCAGTATCATGAGCTACGCAAGACGGAAAGAATTTCCTTTTTTGGCAACTCTGTCAAGGGGCCAGAATTCCTGTGTGTTCTGGGAAGGTGTAGGGGGGAGTGATGTGATGGGCCCAGAATTCCTCTGGATCTTGGTTAAGTGGTTCTGAGCATGTGGGTAACAATTAATCAGAATTTGGACTTACTGGCTGAATTTGTCTGGTGTACAGACTGCAGTGCCTGGCTAAAATCCAAATTTTACAAATGTAGATAAACTGCAGAAAGATAAATGCACAAATAACCAAAACAATATCATCATTTTATCATCACAGACTACAGTATAAAGATTGTTTTATTAACATATATATTTCAACAGTGTTGGCAAATGGAACTTGCGGCGTCAAAATAGATGTGTTTTGTCATGTGGTTCTTATGGGCGTCTGGAAAATGCAGTCATCGCCGTGATGCAAAATAACGACGCTGTTGTGAAAGGGTTGTGAGTCAAATTGGGCAAAGCAGCCCGCTCTCAGTCTGACCCTGATTTAGAGGTGCATATGTAAATCACTCTAGTGCAAGTCATGGCGCGGGACGAGACGCAGCACACGGCACGCAGAGCAGGCACTTTCATGTGTGTTCAGACGTGGTGCCGTGTGCACCAGAGCTGTGGCTATATGTCCGACACTGCAACCTCACTGACTGAATGAGTGCACGTCATTAGAGATGCAGCCTATTAAATTAAGAACTGCAACTCTGCAAAAACTAAATTCACTACCATTCATCATATTCAGCATCTTCATGCTTGAGTTGTATGCAGTTTAGCATGTGTTTTGAATAAACATCAGTTTTCTTTTATGTAAGCTACAATAGATTTTGAAGTTTCTCTCCTACCCTTTGTGGCCATATTTGTTTTTCTGGTGGGAATATTTGAATAGAAATATTAGAAATATTCTATATATATATATATATATATATATAATATGTAATAGAAATATCATCCTACCAGAAACATTTTTAAACATCAATGTGTTATGGGTTAATAAATGTCAAACCATCATTTTCTGTGAGATTAACAGCGACAAATTTGATTTTGCAGTACTTTCTGTGAGATTAACAGTAACAAATCTGATTTTGTACAGTACTTTCTGTAAGATTAATAGTAACAATTTAGATTCTGTGGGGTACTTTCGGTGTTTTTTGACTCATGGATAAATATGATATGGGTTAGTGCTCATGGAGGAAGCCCAAATATGGTCGTCCTCCGAAAGTTCTTAAGAATTATTCCAGTGTAGGCCAGCTAATTACAACACCTCTCACCTCTCTGAATGAGTGTTCTAGGTGCTGATGCCCGAGAGGTCGAGGAGAGTGTGATCGACCGTTTGAACCTTGTGCTGCTTACAAATCCATCTTTCCATCTTACTATGGATTATAGAGCAGGAATTCTTAAACAGGCAGCTGCTGTTAAAGTTAAATATAATAGCAAGAAACATATATTTAATTTGTGCTATAGACCTAAATGTGTATTTATTGAATAATACTTATAGCCACCCATCACAGTGAGATGCTGTGGTTCTCACCATTCTCATAAACATCATGAGTCTGTTGTTTTCTTTTCTTTCTTTTTTTTAAAAAAATATTTAAAAAATGTTATTGATTATATTATATTGATACATATTATATGTATATTATATTGATATACTCCCACACCAAAATTGAGAGACTTGAAGGAAAGCACACAAGACAGTGAAGTGATTAGAACAGTGAACATTTATATAATTTACATGGACATGTTGCACTTAAATAGCTATGTAAACATAGAGACAGTTGTTTCTTCTATAGTTTAAAGCTGAAGATGAGGAAAAACTTTGGTCATACTTCAGGATGAAGACAGGTTGGGGAGAAAGAAAAAGAAAAACAAATGAGATGCTACTGCTTTAGGGCACACAATGCTTCCTTTGGTGACTGACTGCTGACTAATGTTATATGTGGTAAAAAGCATGGGCACAAGACAGAGGAGGGAAAACCAGTGCATTCAAAGGCTGAGGTGCTTCGGTCTGTGCCGTCCAGCAGGGCAAAGGGTGGAGGGGGGGGGGGGGTTAAATTCAGAACCATACAAACAAATCATTATTGCTTTTCAATCATTTAGTTTTTTGGTGTCAAAGAAAGAAAGCATGAGACTGCACTTTGGTAATTAGCCCCATTTGGATGTTTTTACTGTTTTGTTTTTGCCTCCTTTTTTTTGGTTGTGGTTTTTGCAAAGAACGCTAGGGCTGATTCAGAGACGTCTGGTCGTGTTGCCACCACTGACATGCTACATGTGAACCAACGCCTGCTCTTTGGGCCGCATTGGAGAGCTGCACTCCGGAACATTTTGGTTTTCATCTTCAAGTAGCAAAGCAATAAATATCATATGTGCTTCCTGCTTCTACTTCCTTCTGGACACACACACACACACACACACACACACACACATACACATACACACACACACACACACACACACACACAAACACATGCATACATTCATACATACATACACACTGAGGTAACTGTTGTTTTAAAAAATAATATGTACAAAATGCCTCATGTAGAGTAAGTAGAGCTCAATAACAACAAAAAATCCTCTAAGAGCATGCATTACTGACGTTTTTTCCTTTTGATTTTGAAACAAGTTGGGAATACAACATTTCAAATGTCTACCTTTGGCCAGACAGAAAAAAAAACTTCAACTGAAGAGCTGTCCTATCCCTGTTATCAAAGGGCACACCTTCAGCATAGGATGCTCCTTATCTCTGCCACAGGCCGATATGACAGGGCTAAGACAGGCAGAACAAAAGAAAAATATCTACAAAAGAAGTATGATCATAGAAAAATAAGAAAATAGCCAATTACAATGAATTTACCCAGTCATTGTAAACATTATTTTCCAAGTATTGCTTTCAAAGGACAACACATTGCATAATAAATTAAGGAGGTTACTTACTACATTGAACCAAAAATAACAAGACAATAATATTAATAACAACAATATCCACATCAACAACAACAACAATGTCAACAACAATGATATTAAAATAGTCATATGAAATTAAGGAAAGATGATTGTCTTTGTCTTAAGTGTAGGACACTCTGGAGTGGACAGTGTCTTTGAGCCCTGAGTACTGAAGTCCCTGAAGACAGAACCAGAGCCTCGGTTGCCGTCAACCAAAAAAAACAAGAAGGAAAATAATTTACAACTCATTAATTGTTGCCACCTTCTCCCAAAGCGCCTGGTTGTTAGTCAGTAAAACAGGCTTGGGTTGGGTGGTGTGCTTGTGTGTGTGTGCCTCTAGGAGTGTGATTCAGTGGTTACTTCTTTCTTGTAAGTAGTAGTAGTGGTGGTGGTGGTAAGTACAGGTTGGTTTAGGACTCCATGGCTTCCACGGTCTCCTGTTTGACCTTGACGGAGAGCAGAGGCTGGGGGCTGCCATGGCGTAGCTTGATGACGGACACCTCGCTGCTGGGCTGGTATGGACTGAAGCCTGGCGGCGGTGGAGGCAGGTGCAGCGTGTCCGTGTGGAAGGATGACACCTTAAGGTCCAGCTCGCGCCACAGCATGCCCAGGATCTGCTTCTCCACCTCGGGGTCCAACACACCGCCCTCCATCTCCTCCAGCTTGTCGGCGTGGTCGGTGATGTCGAAGCGCTCGATCTCCTCGTTGATGCGCGCCAGCTCGTCCAGCGTGCAGCCAGGGGCGGGCGGCGGGCCGCCGGGCGCCAGGCAGTAGCCCTTGGCGTGCAGGCGCAGGCTGCACAGGTGGATGTAGCTGCGTTGGCAGCGCGGGCACTTGTGCGGACGCTCGCGCGTGTGCAGCCGCTTGTGCAGCTTCAGGTGCACGAACTGCGTGAACTTCTGTGGGCACATCTTGCACTGGTAGGGCTTCTCGCCGGAGTGCAGGCGCAGGTGCGTCTTCAGGTTACTAGTACTGCTAAAGCGCTTGTGACACACCTGTGAGAGAGAGAACCAGAGAGAATGTTAGTGGGTTCGCTTTAAGAGGGATGAACAATCCACCGATTGAAACATCATGTAGCTTGTGCTGAGTGATGAGAGCAGGCCGGATTAATAGGAGTAGGGAACACCTGTCCTTACCTGGCACTCGTGGGGCTTCTCGCCTGTGTGGACGAGGAAGTGCTTCTGCAGGTGGGCAAGCTGGGTGAACCCCTTGCTGCAGGTCTGACACTTAAAGGGCCGCTCTCCACTGTGGACACGGAGATGTACCTGAAAGAGAGAGAAGGGTGGTGAGATCCAGGTGTTTCTGCACAGATGATCTATAGAGACTTGTGGAGAAGGTGGGGGTTGGGGGGGGGGGGCTGAGAGGTGAGGAGTGACGTGGGGGGACGGGACTCACCTTGAGGTTGGACAGCTGGCCGAAGGTCTTGCTGCAAACGTTGCACTCGTACTTGATCTTGCCGTTCTGCTTTTTGAGCGGGTAGGGCAGCGTCTTGTAGCCCGTGGAGCTGCCGCGCTTCATCTTGCTCAGGTTGATGGCCTCCTCCGGGTCGGCCCGTGGGTCAGCGGGACCCAGCAGGGCAGAGGTAGGCTTGGTGGGCAGACGGTCGCCCGAGGCCGCCGAACCGGCAGTTGGCGAGCCGCTGGACGGCGCGTGGGGGTGGTGCCCGGCGGGCTTGTCTTTCAGGGACGTGGCGGGCGAGAAGGCACTGGTCGGGGCCGGCACCAGGAAGTCCCGATGGGCCACGTCAGCGGCGGTGGGGGGGAGCAGGAAGCGGCGTCGGACGGCGTCGGCCTCGGACGGGAGCATGCCCGGCGGGAGGGGCATGTGTGTGGGCATCAGGCCACTGTAAAGCGGGTACATGCGGGAGAAGACGTTGCCCGCCGGCGCCGGGCCGTACGGGGGCAGGAGGTAACGCGGGTACTGCGGGCTCTGGTAGAAAGGCGACGGCAGGGCGCCGGGCGGCGAGTAGCCGGGGAAGGGGCCCAGGGAGCGGCCGTAGAGGCCCGGGTGGAGGGCGGCCGGGAAGCCGTCGCGCGGCTCGTGCGGGGGGCCGGATCTCGGCGGGGACGCGCTACGCCGGTGGTGTGGGCTGCGCTCGGGGCTGCTGCGAGCGTCCGGGCTGGCCGTAGCCGAGGACTGTCCGGGCGAGCGGGCGGGGTAGCCAAACGGAGTGTTGGCCTTCAGCAGCTCCTTGCTCAGGTGCTGCAGGTGCGAGTGTGGGTGGGGCTGCGGCCGGATGGGGTAGACGGCGCGCGGGTAGATCGGCCGCTCCGGGCTGTCGGGGCAGTGGGGGGGGCGTGTGGCCAGCGGGCGGCTGGGCTCTCGCTTGGTGTCCTTGAGGATCTCCAACACGCTGTGCTCTCTCTTCACGGGCTTCACCACCTCTTCTGTCACCTGCTGCTTCGCCTCCATCAGGCTCTGTTCTGTAAACACACCAGACCAGCACACATTGAGCTTCAAACGTCCAACCACACAAACCTGTGTGTGAGTGTGTGTGTGTGTGTGTGTGTGTGTGTGTGTCTCCAGTCCAGCCCAATTGTATAACAAAATGAATCACAGGCTCTGAGAAAATTGTAGCGAGGCCGGGGTCTAATTGCTTCTCTCCCGGCCCACAGGACCAAGAAGTGCCCCTTGGAGGACCACAATGAGCTCCCATTGTTGCTCGGCCACATACATCTCCTTCTGGCCCAGGAGTCCGAGGGAGCACTAAGTAACTTGGTTGTCCAATTAGAGCGACAGTTTGACAAATTGTCTTGGGCAAAAGACCTTAGACAGGAAGTGAGGCATGACAACAGCCCCTGGGCAGGGTGGTGGAGAGAGAGAGAGAGAGAGAGAGAGAGAGAGAGAGAGAGAGAAAAGGAGAGAGAGAGAGAGAGAGCATTTTGCTGAGGGCACTGATACAATCTAATTGAGAGAGAGAAGGGGGGGGGGGGGGGGTGATTGAAAGTTTCCTACCAACAGATATCCAAACAAAGCCCAAAGTTATATTCCCTGTCCCCGCCTCACTAAACACACACACACAGGAACACAGACACACACACACACACACACACACACACACACAAAGCAGACACACAAAGCACACACCTAAAGACCTGAAGACACCTAGTGACAAAGAGGGCTGTGTGGCACTTCCAGCACAAAGGCTTTTGTGTAAACTTCTCCAACCCGCCCCTTCACAAAGTACCATCAATAACACACACACACTCACACTCACAGATTTAAGGGCTGCCTGTCTACAGCACCTCTCAGCTGACTTGAGCGTCAGTTATAATAGTGTAGTGTTGCTCATACGTGCACAGTGTATTCACTGTCAAAAATAGAAAAGAGAGAGAGAAGAAAAAAAACACTTCCACCCTTCTGGGACCACAACACAATCTAAACACTGAGGTTATCGGCAACCCCCCCCCCCACCACCACCACCACCCCTCATCTGCCCCTGGCCCACCCCCCCACCCCCAGTCCTCCTCCCCAGAGGGCTCCCACTAAACAAACAGCCCCGGCGATCGCACAGATATCAATCTGTCAGCGCAACCCTGGCCGCCAGGAAGTTCAAGTAGTCAATGGAGGAGACGTTTTTCTTCTTCTCCTTCTTCTCCATGCTACCCCTTCTTCCCCCTCCCCACTTCCCCTCCCTCTCTCTCTCTTTTAAGTGCCAAATAAATTAGGAAGTCGTGCCAAAGGGCTGTCCGCGCCTCTGGCCCTACGCCTTCTCTCTCTCTCTCTCTCTCTCTCTCTCCTCGCCGAGCAGGGGGTGTTTGTCAGAGTGTGTGTGTGTGTGTGGAAAGAGAGAGTGAGAGCAAAAAAATAGAAAGAAAGAGAGAAAGAGACTGAGGGTGGAAGGAAAAAAAGGAGAGAAATCTACGAAAAGGAGAGAGTGGTCTCAGTCTTACTAAGCAGGTAGGTGACTGTTGACATCCTCCAGGGGTACTGTAAATTCCAGCGAAATGCTGAGTATTTTTTCAGTGGTAGCCTAATTAACCGATATTGTGACGATGTGATATTTTCTCTCTCGTTGTTTCCTCTGAATGTAAAAGTTCAGAGTAAGTGAACGTCGGCGGTCCTATAAATGTAAGAGTTTAGAGTAAGTGAACGTCGGCGGTCCTTCCAGTCATCTCAGGCCATTCCACTGCACTGAGTCACCACTGCAATGGCCCCACGGCTGCTCCAGCTATGACTGCAAGTGTGTGGACCCGACCCAGGAGTGAGGTGGAGGACACACTTTCTCTCTCTCTCTCTCTCTCGCTCTCCCTCTCTCTCTCTCTATGGTCCCTCTCTCTGTCTGTCTCCCACTCCCCTGCTCAGGTAGAAGGTATAGAGAAGTGATGATGTCAGCTGCAGGTCATCGGCTTAATTACAGGCCTGCTCAGAGTCATCAGAGACATGGGGTGTGTGTGTGGGGGGGGGGGGGGTATAAAGGGCAGTGGAGGCAGGGTAGGTTGGTTTGGTTGGCGCCCCAGGGGATGCGCATGGCCCAGGGCCCAGGGGACCGGAGTCAGTCTGGCTGGCCTGTTCCCGCCACACCTTCAGGCAGAATGTCGTTCTCTGTAACCCCCCCCAACACACACATACACACACCCTCCCTCTCTTTCACTACCTCCCCTTCTCTCTCTCTCTCTCTCTCTCTCTCTCTCTCTCTCTCTCTCTCTTTCCCTCTCCCTCTACCAACAAAGGCCAAGCTTAGTGACTTTTATTGCTGCTTGAGCAACAACAGATCGAGCGTGTTAGGCGAGCTTTTATGTTGAGAGAGTGCCTTTAAGTGAGGTTGACTCTAGCATTACCTCCAGCCCTCCCTGAGAAAGGCCCATGTCATGAAACTTCGTCATTACCAGGGCTGAGTAAAAACATGAGAGAGACAGAGAGAGAGAAACTAGTGAACAGGGAGACAGTAGGAATGTCTGATCGCCCCAGAGATGAAAGGACAAACGACAATGTTTCTGTTTCTCTTAGATAATAACAGGCTCACATCCCCTCACTGTGTGTGTGTGTGTGTGCACGCTTTTTGACCATGTCTCTGTCTTCAACTCAGACCAGCATAGAGAGCCACACACAACGCACACTGTTGAAACAACAACGAACACTTCAAGAGCTTCAAATGAGAAGACTGAACAAAAGGCCGTCTTTCAAAGCAACAGATGGGAAGGGATCTTGTATGTGTGTGTGTGTGTGTGTGTGTGTGTGTGTGTGTGTGAATATGTGTGCGTGCATATATGTGTGGCAGTAGATGTGTGTGTGTGTGGGGGGAGGTTAGTTTACTCACTTAGTTTCTGCATCATGATCTCCCCAGAGGCAGGGTAGTGGAGGCGTCGGGCGAACTCGGGGCAGTACCACACCAGTAGCTCCTGGCCCGCGGGAATGGCCTGGACCGTGTAGAAGTAGATGCTCATGCCGTTCTGGCAGGCCGCCAGGTTCTGCTCCTGCTCCGAGTGAGCCGGGTTGACGTAGCGCATCCAGTTGCTCTTGTCCTCGTTCAGACCGTCCACAAAGTGGTGGAACTTGCCGTCCGAATAAATCTGCAGAGAAGTGGTGGAGAATGTCAGAAGAACGTCATGTCAAGGAGAGAGAGAGTCTGGTTCTAAGAACACAGGAGTTTTGCTTTTTGTTTAAAGAGGCTTCAGTCCCCACATCTCCAGACAACCCCCTGTCATCTGTAAGCCAATGCAGCAGGTACTTCATTTAGAGAGGGGCACCGGTTTCCCACGTAAGCCAGCTTCACCACAACCACAACGCACCTGGCGTCTCATCAGGTGCGTTGCAGAGGCAGCCTAACTGACAGCCAGGCAAATGTGACGCGCTCGCAGACGCTCGCAGTCTCTTTTATAAAGTCACTGGCTGACTCGATTGAGTCAGCAGTACGCCCCCGACAACACTCGCTACTCTGGTAGTGAATCTACACCCCCACCCCCATTTCTCTCTCTCCTCATCTCTCTCTATTTATCTTTCTATCTCTCTTGTCTGTCGTTCTTTCTCAGAGGCACGGAACCAGGTCATATCGGTGTCCTGCGAGGTGTGGAGGTGAGGTTTTGCGCGCGCGTAGGCTCCTTTCACTTGCTGTGGAGGTGCGCTAGCGCTGCGCTCCGTGTTTCTTGGAAGACCACGGTGACATCATTGTGTACAGAGAGCGAAAGAGACAAGCCTCCTTCTGATGTCACCGTGGGGCCTGATGATGTGCTGCTGTTGGAGACGTATGTCAACCATACAGTACTGTATGTCACGGCCTTACTCTATGCTGATTGAACATGGGTAAAGTCAACTGTGAACTCCAGTCGACGTCAATGAATCTTTTTGAGATTCCCACACAGTTTCAACAGTATTTGAAATGTGTTCATGTCATAGAGGAGAATATGACGGAATGGAAAGGAGAATTTATACGGTTCACACCTTAATTAACTAATATATTTGAAGCATCTGAATAATTAAATGTATTGATTATATATTTTTTATTCATTTTCCTTAGGGTTATCTACTGAAGCTTCTTCCTCCTCTCCTCCTCCTCATCATCACACTCTCTCAGCCTAAAGGTAATCCCATTGCGTAAAATGCAGTCATTTTGCTTCCTCCCTCAAGAGCACAGTACAGTCAAAACATGATCACACGCTAAATGAAAAAAACACACACATACACTCTCTCAGCGTCTGTCTCCACCAACGCTGTGGTACAGTTCCCAAAACAGTAGACCTTTACTCAGCGTTTTTTGACTCGCGCGCACACAGAGTGCTGCGCTCACAGCTTCTCTAGAACCCCCGACCCCATGATGTCACGCAGGAAACTAAGGCAGTGGAACAGGAAGTGAGCTGTCATGTTGTTTTTCCTCCCTCCTCTCTCCCTCTTTACTGAAAGTGAAGCTCCTGAAACAAAACAACTCACCCTCCAGAAGTACTTCCTGTTCGCGTCTTTGGGGACATTCTCTGCAGTGTAGACCTCGCCCACTAGGGGGCCAAAGCGAGTTCCCTTGGGGATGTATTCTCTGCTTACAACACCAGTGACCTTGAGAAGAAAAGAGAGAAAGACAGAAAAAGAGCGAGAGAGAGAGAGAAGGAGAAAAAAACATAAAGAGATTAATCAATCAGGAAGGTCAAGTGACGAGACCTCGAGGAGAGGAGGGTGGGAGAGCAGAGTTTCTCTTCTCAGGCTTAGTGTTCACTCTCGGCGCTCTCTGCGGTTGGAGATGATTTACTTTATCACTTCCTGTCACCAGAAGGCCACCATCCTCGCTGGAGAGGGACTCAGGAAGCAGCCATCAGGGCAATCATCAAACCCACGCCAAACAAACAAGACTGGGCACATGTGCGTGTGGACGTGTGTGTGTGTGTGTGTGTCAGGGTTGTGCACAATTCGAATTGCAATTCTGCTTCCTGTTTGCTACCTCAATTGAAATGCAAGTGAAATTCAAGAATTTAATTGGAATTTAAGAGCCAGTTTCAATTAAATTCTGGAATTTTGCACGAGCCTGGTGTATGTCTGTGCTAGGGTGCATGAGAGTTCCACTAGCTGTGAGAGAGGTCTCCAGCTTTGTTCTTAGGAGGTGGTGATGGTGAGCAAGAGCGTTCAGGTGAGTGCAGCAGACGTTAGTCAGGAAGAGGCACACCTACGGGTGACACCCACAAGAGGAGGCACACCTACGGGTGACACCCACAAGAAAACACCGCTCAGCTGGAGGGGAGGGCGCTTTTGATGCAGAGTACGCACTGACTTTCTTCTCACTAATGCCACCCCCAAGTACACACACACACACACAGACTCACCAAACCTAAAAAACACTCTCGGCCACAAAGCATTCTCTGTCACATATTACAACAACAGTGGAGGGGGAGACCTCAAAGGAGAAATCTACACCTACGATTATAGCACTTTGTTTCTTTGAGGTAAATAACTTCAAACACCCCTTAGTTTCAACAAAAGCAGCCCACAAGGACGTGCACATGCACATATGCACAGTCAAAAAAAAAAAAAAGAAACCCACACACAGGCAATTACTGTCTGGTAGTTGTGGATTACGACCCAGACTTTAAACTAATCTCTTCACCCTCTGATGAACTAACACAGACACCCTTATCCCCCTCTTCCCAATCCTATTGCCATGTTTCTAAAGGTCCCCTTTTCCACCCCCCCTCACCTATGTGCACATGGAGCCGTACAAACAGCCCCACGTCGAGACAGAAGGGCTCAGGAAATCCCCCTCATCTCCTCCACATCTCCTTAGAGGCTTCCACATCTATGACAAAACACATGCTTCCATTTGAAGATTAGGCCGCACTGTTTTGGGTAATTGATTAACTAACGCTTTACAATGCCCCTTCTAAACATATCATCAATACTCTCATCACGACCATCAATGGACCCTAATGCCCTCTCAGGTCAACCACAGAGGAACCATTCGTTTGGCAGTTAACTATTCACTCATATTTTTATCAGCTTGTAAAGAACTATAAAGAGGCTCACTTTCCAACTCCCTCCAAGGAACAGATAAGGATAAACAGAGAGTAATGATGAGAAAATCTATCCCTTGCCAAATGAGTGTGTGTGTGTGTTTGTGTGTGTGTGTGTGTGTGTGTGTGTGTGTGTGTGTGTGTGTGTTTGTTTGTTTTTCCTCTTTCCATGATCCAGGTGGTTAGAACAGTGACTGTCTGGAGCCTGTGTCCAAAGGTAGGCTTTTTTCTGTTTTTGTGAGTAGGAGGTATCCTGAAAAACCCCCTTGAACTCGATGGAGAGAGCGCGATGTTGGCCAGAGTGATGATTCAGGGCTGGTTGGGGGGGTTTTCTGCTGTGGATGGTTACGGTTTGGACTGGATGTCCTGGATCAGCATTTGTGGCTTCTCTCTCTCTCTCTCTCTCTCTCTCTCACTCACTCTCTCTCTCTCTCTCTTCTCTCTGTCCTCCCTTGCTCTTTCTCCTACCCACTTGAGCTTTCTCCCCTGACCAGGGCACACTGGAATTTGGCAAGTAGTACTACCTCAAGACAAACACTCTCTCTCTCTCACACACACACACACACACACACACACACACACACACACACACACACACACACACACAAACAGAGGCTTAGACAGACAGCGCTGCTGCCGCTGCGTCGTGATGGTCTTAAAACGGCTCGCTGACAATGCCAAGATAAAGAAGATGAATTAGAGGCGTGTGACGATGAGCCTGTGCAGACTTAAGGAGCCCCTGTATAAACATGCATCACGACTCCTCTTGGCACACAGAGCTGACAGTGGGGGGGCCGGGGAAGCACCCGAAAACCTCCCTCTAGCTTCCCCACACACACACACACACACACACACACACACACACACACACACACAGTACAGGAGCAATGCTGCCGCCGCTACATTTCCCCTCCCTCAGGGCATCAATCCTCAGCCGTCTGCCGCTCAGACAACACGCTGTATTAGAAAGCTGACATCACACATAAACGCTCCAGTTAATGAGGTGAAAGGAGTGAGGGAGGCTCCTAGTCCAAACGGCTCCATGAGTAATGGAATGAGTCTTGTCAACACACACACACTCACACACAAACATATATGCATATACAGATCAAGCACCGATGGCAAGATTCCTGCCAACCCCCATCCCTCCCCCTCCCTGCCCCAGCTGGGTTTCCACCAGCGAGCCCTCGAGCGATAAGCCTTCCCAGGCTGCATTTGGGTGACCAGGCACTGAGTCACCTGTGGGTTGGTGTCTTTGAGTCTGTGGGGGGTGCTGGGAGAGATGGAGCTCGTGGAGAGAAGTCTCGGTGAGTGTGTGGGTGTGTGTGTGTGTGTGTGTGTGTGTGTGTGTGTGTGTGTGTGTGTATGTGTGGTCTGGTCTTACCTCTTTTGAGTTTGCTGGATGCTTAAAGGCCAGGTTGCGGGGCAGCGAGGCTTCGGCGCGGCTCAGGTCTGGGTGAGCCTCGGGGCCGCCCTCCCAGGTGTGGTCCTTCACAATGTAGGTGCACTTCTCCTTGAAGTCGGCCTCCGTCCATGCGGTCATGTCAGCGTCCTGTACGTCCATCTTCTTGTCCTCGATGGCGTGGTCTGCTGTATGTGGCGCCCCCTCGGTGGTCAACATGGCTTTGCTATGCTGAGAGGCAGCCTGAAAGAGAAAACAATGGAAAGAAAGAAGGAAAGAAAGAAAGAGAAAGAAAAAAGAGTGTGTGAGTGAGTGAATGAAATCTACACTGAGTCAGTGGGTCTCATTGTGTCGAGCTGACTAATCGTCTACTTGTCTCAGTGGGAACCAGGAAACGCTTCAGCCCCATAGAAACGCTGAATTCTAAACCTGAAATCGCCATTAGATACTATACTATTGTATTTACATAAACAATTACAAAACACAACAGAAAAAAAATAATAATTCACATTAACTGAAATTTCAGCATGAAACGTAGTTATTAAAAGTTTTGTCTTGGTAAATTAGATTGCTAATTCAATTCAGGGGGGAAAAAAGAATTGTACTCTCAGGAAGGGGATTTCAAGCTCACGTAAATATTTAGATGGACACAATTTACAAGCATAAATATTACATCCAGTTGGACTGTCCGGTAATTCCGATACCACCACAAAAAGTCTAAACTCACCACAGCTTACAACAGACAAACCGGGAGGCAATTACTGTCCAAAACCTCTTTCTAATGTTTGGCCTGTCCAGACGCCCCCTCTTTCTCTCTCTCTCCCTCTCTCTATCCCCTCGTCCACCCCACTCTTTCTTCCTCTGCTTTCCCTCTCTCTCCCATGCATCCCCTGGGTGGAAAATGGTCACAAACAAGGGAAGATGGAGGAAGGAAGTGCTGTCTGCATCTGAATGGAGCTAAAATTGGAATCAGAGTGGCAGAGCAGCGGAACCGGCAAGCCATCTCAGAGTGTGTGTGTGTGTGTGTGTGTGTGTGTGTGTGTGTGTGTGTGTGTGTGTGGAGGAACAAGGGGGAGACGAATTCACAAATTTTCCATTTGGGGGCCACAGAGGCACAAACAAACTTCAAACACTTCCCACCAGCAGCAGCGGCCGAGTGTCCCACGCACGCACACACATCCTTGTGGAGCCCAGCTTGCGGCCTTCAGGGTTGTGTCCTGCCGCAGTCGCTCACAATAAGACATCAAAACCCACTCCGAAACAAACGCCACAACAGGAGACTATTACACCACCAGCAGAAACAACCAACGTCATCTACACAATGTTGGAACCAGACAGGCTGAAAAGAGCCACAATTTAATGCCACCTATTGTGTTTATTAAATCCCCCAAACACGGTTGTATTTCGCCTCAAAATAAAGGCACGCAATTATGTCATGAGGGATTTTGTGTTGTTGTGAAGTTATCAAATTCCTTAAACTGAGAAAAGTTGTTTTTCGCCATACAGGAATTTGAAACATTTTGAAATAATAAAAGCTAAAGATACAACACATCACATATCTTAATGGGGCCATCCTTTAAAAAAAAAAAAAAAAAGAATCTGTTGGCCACCTGTGCAAAGTCAAAACTAATTCTGAAACTGAAAAACTGCAAGAGAGCAACCGATTTATGCTTCACCCAGCGGTGTGTTTTTTTTTTTTTTAAACAATTTTTGAAAGAATACAGTTTCTGTTTTTTTCAAAGTTAATTCCAACATTAACTTTGAACATGCCATTAAAATAGAACTGTAAATATTAATGTAAGTATTAGTCTCTAATTAAGTTTAAACATAACAGTGAAATCAAATTTGTTAAAAGTCAAATGTAGAAAAACTCCCTGCTGAGATACAGAAACATTTCCTACAATTATGTATTCTGAATCTCATGTTACAAATCTTGCATAAAATGAATCACAGAAATTAAAGGTGCTTTCATTTACATTATTCACAGACAATCTATTTTTTAAAAATGGTAAATATTTCACCTGAATTTATAAGACAACAAAAAACTTTGAAATAGATTTAGAAATAGAAAACATTGACCACTTCAAAACACTAACGAAAA
The DNA here is from genome assembly GCF_018492685.1 of Alosa sapidissima. Classification (NCBI taxonomy): domain Eukaryota; kingdom Metazoa; phylum Chordata; class Actinopteri; order Clupeiformes; family Clupeidae; genus Alosa; species Alosa sapidissima. Next base: position 11,252,800 of record NC_055966.1, read on the forward strand.
AAAGATTAAATGGACTAAACAATTTATTTCCAAAGTATGTTACCCATTTTTGAATGAATTGATTAATTGAATGAGTTGAATTGAATGAGTAACTTTCCAAGCTTACAGCAAAACAAAAATTTAAACAAAAAAAGAGACTGCGTCTCAAATCACTGACTGAAACACCAAACAGACAACGTCAGAAATCTTTCTCGCTTAATTCAGACAGGTACCACTCACTGACAAGAGATAAAAAAAATCTCTTTTCTCCAAACAGAAGCAGTAAAAGAATGCAGAACAGGCCCTACTCACCGCTAAACCTTGATCCCAGCCACACATAGAGCCGGCTGCTATCTCCCCTGAGTGTTTCCCTGTGTGTGTCCTTGTCTCTTGGGTACGGGACAGGTGCAGTTCCCCTTCCAAACCCAGTGTTACTCCAGACTCTGGCTTCAGTGTGTGTGTGTGTGTGTGTGTTGTTCAGTACTCGTCTTGAGTTTGACTGACTCTTTCTCTCCCTCTCTCCTCATGGTAGTAGAAGTCTGGTCCCTCCCACCTTCCCTCCCACTCCACTCCCACCTCCTGACTCCGCCCACTCTCCTCGCGCAACAGATCTAACAATTCACTGTCACACTCTCGTGCTTACATGCGCGAAAACACACACACACACACACACACACACACACACACACACAAACACTCAAACACACACAGACACCACTCTCTGCATCCTCTTTTCCCTGTCTGCTTTCTCTATGGGCACGGAAGGGAGAGAAAATAAGAAAGCTTTCACCGTGCTGCAGTTTTTAATGAATTCAGATAAGCCTCCCAAAACACACACACACACACACACAAACTTTTCTCTTTCTTACACACACTCACATTGTGCATTTCCACTAACAGTAACACTTACAAGATAAAAATTAGTCACTGCTACCATACCAGCAAAAGGATTCAGCTTTTGACTATGTGACTATGTCAAAGCTTTATTAACACATATCCTTAGAGATAGTGGCGATAGCGACTAGCTTTGTTTTAGACGGGGTAGACAGAATTAAGGGAGGGGGCTTGTGTTGATCCCTCTTCCTCTCTGTCTCTTTCTCTCACACTCTCTTCCTGGGGAAGAAGGACATCCTGTGACAGTGACTCAATAACCTGTCGCTGTTTACTAAGCGCTTGAGTCGCAGACAGACGTTCCTGTTTCTCCCAAAGATCTGCTGCTGATCCCCCCCCCTCCCCTCCCCCCACACCCTGTTCTCTGGTCCCCACCTGGGCCTGTCGCTTTTCTGCCTCCAGGGGGCGCCCTGCCATCTTGGCCACCTCTACACAGCAGATACAAACGGACATCTGAGTGAACTGTACATCTGTACATGCCCCCCCCCCCCTTCCCTCTCTCCCTGTTTCTCTTTATCCCCAGACGTCAAAAGAAAAAGGTTTATTCCCCCCAAGGGGAGCCCAAAGTGGGCTAGAGATGGCGTAGTCCACGGGGCTACATGAGGACTCGGGCGAGGAGACAGGAGGAGTGGGCCGTCGCATTCTTATGCCATGAATTGGGATGAAAGTTCTCATCCCAACACATGACGCGTCCTATAGAATCAGTTGGAAACCCCCCCAACCCCCCCCCCCAGCCCGTCATTCTTCCCCTCCTGCGCGCTCTTTCTTTCTTTCTTTCTCTCTCTCTCTCTCTCTCTCTCTCCCTCCCTCCAGCTCTTTGTTTCATGTTCCTCTTCTCTCTTATGATAGACACGCCACTTTGGTTGGTATCAAATAACCACTAATGAAGATAATGAAGATAAGGACACTTGTATTTCACAAGTTAATCACAAGAAGAGAGCGATATGGAGGAGGAAGGGAACAGGAGGTGAAATTCCAAGATGACGGTTGAATCCAGAAACCTAGACAGCAACCCCACCCCACCCCACCCCACCCCCAAAATCCCCTCCACCCCTCATCCACACCCACACACTCATATACACACACTCGTTCACCCTTATCCAGCCATCCCACCCCTCTAGTTGGTGACAAAGAGCTGACCACATCACTCGCTGCCTACTATTTCCTGGCAGGGGCCGGCCCATGAGGCGATCTGAGCCCCCCCAGGACTGCTGCTTCCCACGTCCCCGACCTGGTCCACAGCTTTCTCCAATCTGGCCTACAGATGCCGCTGGCGCTGCTGAGAGACCCGGAGCTCCACAGACGGGCAGCAAGGAAAGAGGGGAACACCCCACCAAGGGAGGGAGGCCGAGAGAGAGAGAGAGAGATAGAGAGAGAGAGAGAGAGAGAGAGAGAGAGAGAAAATTGAAACAAACAAAAAAACAAGGATCTCCAGGACCAAGTAGCTGGGAACAATCTGGAAGAGTGGCTCCCCCCCCCCGCCCCAAACAACGCCTTCCCCTCTAGGCCACCGCCACCACCAGCTTACTGCCACTGAGCCTTAAAAAGCCCCTAAACAAGGCTAGACCCTCCAGGGCTCCAGGGCCTTCTCCCTCTCTCTTTTCCTCTCTTCCTCTTCCTCTCTCTCCCTCTCTCTCTCAGCCCACGCCATAAAGGAAGGAGTGGGCTCCTGGACTGGGGCTGGGGGGTAGGGAGGGGTCTCCTTGGCTCTGAAGTCAAATTCAAATGGCTTTTCTCTCCCTCTCTCTCTCTGTCTCTCTTGTTTTGTTTATGCAGAGGGTTTAATGTGGCTTGCATGCCTGGGGGACAGAGAGCGGTCTATAACAAAAGGGGAGCGGGGGGACTCCAGCAGCTTTGTTGTTTTTTCAGAGGGCCACTATCAATCCCCTTCCGCCCCGCAAACAGGGTTCCATCACAGGGAGCTACGCTGTCACCAGCATCACCTCAAGAAGGTGAGAGATAAAGGAGGGGGGTAGAGAGAGAGGGAGAGAGACAAACAGAGAGAGAAACAGAAGACTGGGTGGACTGAGATAAGTGAACTGGAAGCTGAGACAAAAGATGGCGTTAACAGCAAACTTAATTTCCAGTCTGTCAAACTCGTTGGCCCGTCTGCTTTCCATTTAACTGTTTGTCGGAAGCAAAACAGGCTCCTCGAGGAAAAGCACCATTCAAATGCTTTTGAACAATTGCTTGCATATTTATTTGAAATTCATCCTGACTAAATCCCCCTCTACACGAGTGTGGCGAGTGTGTTTGTGTGTGAGGGAGGGTGGAGGAGGTTGGTTTGGCTATTGTTCTGAAAAAGGCTAATCCCACAATGGTGGAGCCATTAAGAGAATTATATAAATTACCCAATGCCATGATCCCCTGTGTGTGTGTGTGTGTGTGTGCTGTGTGTGTGTGTGTGTGTGTGTGTGTGTGTGTGTGTGTGTGTGTGTGTGTGTGTGTGTGTGTGCGTGTGTGTGTGTGCGCGCGCGCGCGCGCGCGCGCGTCCGTATGTGTGCTTCCACGCACACGCGTGGCTGCAGCAGGCCACTGTACCCCCCACACACACAGCCGCTTGGGGGGGCCGGGCCGACACGTCTAATCCAGCCAATCCGCCCCCTCTCCACCAGCCCCATCCCACCCCAGCCATCTGGAGACAGACTGATCGTCACAGCCACCGGCCTGTGGGGTAGCAGTGGGGTGTGTGTGTGTGTGGAGGGGATCAATACCATGTCCAGACAGTCACCCCTAAATCTAAGGAGGAGCTAATCAAGCTCAGTTTGGCACACCAGATTAAATTGTACTTTTCATTAAGGGCCAAATAGGTTAAGAGGTGTAGACACCAGAAAGAGACCCAAGCACATATAATTCCAACAGGTTCAGGAACAGCTTGTATAATAACAATACAACTACAACAACAACAACAATAATGTAATAATTATTTGGTCAATAATAATAATACATTATATTATTATTAGCAGTAGTAGTGGTGGTGGTGGTAAAAATATATAAAAACAATAAGAAACAACAGCCATAGTTTTTTTCCTTAATTAGTTAGCGCTAATAGGCTATGCCCTAGCACTCTCGAAATATACCATGAGTCAAGTAGGCTTTATCTTTGTTGGCCTGTGTTTAAAAGTGCAACGTTAAGTTTTTATGTGAACACATTTCTGCAGCGGCCTGTTCCAGTAAGTGTCACTAATCAAACTGTGGTTACTCAGCCATACACAACGGTCATCACAAGATCACAAGCCTGAAACTGTGAACTCATCCAATTACAGTAGCCTACTATTGGTCGACATCACGAGAACTATCTTGAGATATCAGCCTTTTGTATAGACTGCGTCAGTAGGCTAAACGATTTTCATAACGCTTTTTAAAAGACGTGTGTCAAATCCAGTGACCTAAGTCATACCTAGAGAGATTGATAATGTCAACGAATAAGGACACAAAAGCGGGGAGAAAGCCATCCGCCCCCTCCCTGCGACAGCTGTAGGCTGAAATAATGTTATTGAAGATGTCAAGTTGCGGTATATGTTACACTGCACAGATATAATGGGCACTGCGCGTGGAGCTCATGTCCGCGAGCCCATGTACGAGTCCCTGTGCTCGCAGGCTGCACCGCGCGCAGCGGGAGCTCAACTGATAAAACGGTGTTAAAGCCCCCACCAGTATTTGTCCACAGGTCAGTAGCGACCATGACATCAACAGCAGTGTGTTGAAGTCGCTTATAATAACTTTTCTTTTCAGTGACAAGTGTTTGAGAGAGAGAGAGAGAGAGAGAGAGAGAGAGAGAGAGAGAGAGCAGAGTTCAATAGAATGATGTTGGGCTCCCGTGCGAACGATTACAAAAAATAAAAGAGGAGAGATTTAAACAAATTCTGCCATATATGTAGGCCTATGTTATATAGGTTATGCGACAAAATGTGAAGTTTTCTTTTCTGGTTCTATTGGCATTGGTTATTCAAATTCAATGAAATTAAGGCAAGTAGCCTATTGATAGAACACATCCTTTCACTGTTCAACCAGCATAGGCTAATATAAGGAATGAAAATAAAATTAGGCCTATTCCTCAAGATGTAGCCTAACAACGAATTAAATTCGAATAGGCTATCCTTTATTCCGATGTTTAAGTGCATTTGACTGTCATTTTAAACTGCAACTAAAAAAGAACTAGCCTAAAACTAAACTAAAACTGAAATAAGAAAAGGTAAAGACGTAGCCTACCTGTGCGTGTTTCCATAAATCACCCGAAAATACTGCTTTCGTAGGCTATCCCAGTTCGTGAGATCACGAGCAACAAAATTGTCTCTTGCAACAAGACTGTCTCTTGGTGTAACTTCAGAGTTTGTCGTGAAGTTGGCAAGGTAAGTAACCTCTTCACCGTTCATACACAAAGCACGCCCCCCTACCTCTGGTGTCCGCTCCACCCAAATTCGTAATTAGGCTTAACACAAGCAATTAACTGAGCAAACTCAAGCAAGCGGATGCCCTCGATAACTCAGCTCAACTAATCGTTTCTTAAATACTTCTTCTCACTCGTAATCCAAATTAACATATTTTGAGAGAAATGGACAGCAGTTTTACCTTTGCGCGAAACACCTTGCAAGCAAGTGTGAGAGATAGTGGGTGGGTAGGTAAAGTCAGCCTTTCGCCTGTGTGTCCACCTTATCAGCAATGGGCCCATCCATTCAGTGAGTACACACAAGCGCAGGAAATTGAGGCATCCTCTCAGAAATGGATAGCTCATTTTTAAAACAAGCAAAAGGCCAGTAACAAATCAGGCGAAACAGGCCTATACAAGAACATCCTTTAATTATATATATTTTTTCATTCAATAATACAAAAAACAATATAGTTTGACTGAACATTATTGCGAAGAATGTAAAGCCCTATAACCAGTTTTCAGAAAATACCGTTTCATTGATAATGAGTAGCCTTTAACATTACACGGCTGCAAACGATTTGTCATTTTCTGTTTTAGATCATTTTACATTATGTCCTGCAGACAAAATACGTCATTCAATCAGAGGCATGACCAGCATGACCACCTAACGAAATAATTTTCAGCCCACTGAATTCATGTTAGACATGTCTTAGTCATTTAATAGCGCACAATTTGTAGACAGTTTCCTATTTGTATTTTTTTTTGTATTTGTGTAGTAATATATTTTACATTTGTGGTTTCTTATGCAATTTACAAATTGACCATACCAGTTAATAAGAAAGTACACTACCTCCTGTCCTGCATATCCAGGGCCTGCTAATCAGGGTTGTGCACAATTCGAATTGCAATTCTGCTTCCTGTTTGCTACCTCAATTGAAATGCAAGTGAAATTAAAGAATTGAATTAGATTTTAAGAGCCAGTTTCAATTAAATTCTGGAATTTTGCACAAGCCTGCTGCTAATACACCTTATTTGGTTGATGTAGGCTAGATTATTTTGTCTGTGATTCACTTTTCATAAAGATAGACAGTTTTAATGTTTTCTCTCTGTCTCCTCTCTCTTTCTCTCTCTACTTCCCTCTCTCTCCTCTCTCTTTCTCTCTCTCCTCTCTCTTTTTCTCTCTATTTCTCTCTCTCTCCTCTCTCTCTTTCTCTCTTTCTCTCTCTCTCTCTCTCTGTCTGTCTGTCTTTCGTTCTCCCTCTCTGTCCGCCCGTCTGAAGCACACATGCGCACGCCCACTCCTGAGATCCGTTATTATGTTTGGGCTGATAATGGAGTCCATGTTGAGACAATCCTTCCCAGTGGCACACTTCCGTCCTGCCCTCGCACTCTCAGATCTTTACATGAAACAGACATTCTGTTCCGGTAGCCCCCTTGCCACAACACACACTCTCTCTCTCACACGCACACACACACAAACATGCGCGCACACACACAAAGGCTCCCCTCATCAAAGGTACCTAAAGTGTGCAGAATGGGTGGCAAACCTCTTCAGTCCACGCCAGCCGGAACTGCGGGTACAAGAGGAACAAGAAAGGTCTCTCTCTCCCCCCTCCTTTCTCTCTCTCTCTCTCTCTCTCTCTCTCTCTCTCTCTCTTTCTCTCTCTCTCTCTTGTGCTCATTCGTTCTCCCTCTCTTCCATCATCCTCTCCTTCATTCACAGCTGGGACTGATCAGAGACCGGCCTGGTCGTTTCCTCAGAGTACTGCAGTCCCTTACACTACAACGCTCCACGTCTATTTCTGTTACACGACTAAGGACTAAGGACTCACACACACACACACACACACACACACACACACACACAAGGAAGAGGGAAGCCCTTGATTTTGCTCTGTCGGAGAACTCACTAGGACTGAGAGTGTGTTTTCTCATCCAGAACTATTTGGTTGGGCAAGCTGCCAAGTCACTCCACATTACACTGGCAAGGAGGATTCATCCCTCTGTCTGCCACGCGCTGCTTTCTCTCTCTCTCTCTCTCTCTCTCTCTCTCTCTCTCTCTCTCTCTCTCTCTGTGTTTGTGTGTGTGTGTGTGTGTGTGTGATGTTAGTGACTGAGGAAGTGTGTGTGTATTGTAGTGCCCATATTTATAAAGATGTATTTGTAGAGGTACTGTATAGTGTTCGTGTGAGTAGAAAAAGTTTGGGAGAGAATATGATTTTAAAAATGCACTTTCACCAATGTGTCTCAAACTAAGCCGCTGTTATCACATCCATATTCCGTCTCTTTCTCATTCTCTTCCACACTGTCTCCTGTTCTCCTTTTCTCCTTCTCTCTCTTCCTCTCCTCTCCTCTGTCTTTCTCACTGGCGTCTTCTGTGTTTTGGTTAATAGAACACTATGACCTTGCGCGGAGGCCTGGAATGCAGAAGTGTGTGAGGACAAGAAGAGGTCTCTGTGGGAGGCCCACTGTTGAAACTAAGCGCAGTCCAGATAAAAAGCCGGCAATAAAGCAATTTCACTTTTCAGTGCTGGGAGGTCAGCAGGTTTGTGTTACAAAAGTGTTGGCTGCCTTTGTCCATGGCTTTGTTTGGATAACAGATGTAGGAACAAATATCGCCGAGCAGCTCACACCTGAACTAGTGAATACCATTTAGGTCATGTTGCACTTCCAAGACCATGTGAGTCTGAGTTAAAAAAAAAATCAAAAATGGACAGCCATCAGTGAAAACTGTTTACAGTAAAGGAGGAGGAATTATGGCTATGATAATGATTGCATAATACTTATAGTGGTCTATATGATTACATGCCGTTCAGATTTACATTGGCCTTTTTATCGTATTGTGTGTGTGTAGTCATAAACACTATGGTTGTTGATTAATATCAGTTGAAGTGAGCTCAAGCATGAAAATCCATCTTTAATCAGTTACCACAGAATCTTAATAAATGTCATCAGACAGACTTATGAGCTGGCGTATCATCTGACCTGATTAAAAACTATAAATATATGGATGTTTAATTCTGATTTTACTATCTGACAGCTGGATCGTCATATAAACACTAGGCTGATGCATAATTAGTATTGATTTTTTTTAATCATCACAGATCAAGTGGACACAATTAGACCCCAATCGAAGGCACAAATGTGTCTGAGCTAGCGGGGTTTTGCGTACCCCCCTCCCACCCCCTTTTTTCCATCCAAAAGCAAGTGTTTGGTGGCCAGTGCGCGCGGGCTGGGCTGGAGCGATAGCTTCTTGACTGCGGAGGGTGATAGATGAGCTGCAGGATGGATATGACAGGAGAGGGGTGCTGCCACGAGTCCGACCCCAGCCCGGCTTAATCAGCAGCGGGGGACAAAGGGCTTCATTTACCCTGCCACTGGTACTTAATGAGCCCTCAGTCAATCAGCCAGCTCAATCTGGTAGAAACACAGACACACACACACACACACACACATACACACACACACAGAGCCCATGTGCATTCATGTGCACACACACACACACCCCAATTCATTGACACACGTGCACAAAGAGAAAGGAACATGGACACATGTGTGCGCACACACAAAGGGAAGGGGGGCAAACGCCACTCATATGCCAGTTAACAAGTGTGTGTGTGTGTGTGTGTGTGTCAGGGGGAGGGGGAGGGGGGTTATTCACTGATGCCATACACTCTCTTCAGGGAAAATAACCCACCCACTGCTTGTCCCATTCACTCCATCATTGATTTCTCATTTATTAATTAATGCCAAAAATTAATTCACTTGCCGATACAATGACGTGAGGCGTTCATCAGGAATCTCCCTCACAGCAGGGGACAAACACATAGAAGCCAGTGGGACTTATTTACGGGCAAGCAATCACAATAAAAACGTTGCCACGGCGAGCTGATCATTTTGGATTATTAATCTGTATTAAGGGAAAGATGGACAGGTGGCCTCAGCTTTCAGACTCCTTCACAGTTTTGTTACATGTGGTAAACAAGTGTCCTTGGAGGCCAGGCAGTGCGAGTCGAGCACAGAGGTAGATCACATCTTTATCTCCGGCTCGTCTTTCTCCCCTTTCTCCATCATACTCATTTTCTTTTTTTGCCCCACCCCCTATTATTTTTTAAACGGAGAGTCTGAGGGACAATAGCTCATTGTCTGACCTGCAGTGGTCCCAACTGCCCCACTTTGTTTCGCTTGTTTCTTATTTCTGCTCTAGTTGGCAAAGAGAGGCATCAGGCCTGGACTGGACTGCCCCCATTCAAGTCTCTACGTGCCCTGTCTATACTGGTGTGTGTGTTTAGGATTATGGAGAACTTAGAATTATGTAATGACATGCATAAAATCAAGACAATGCAACAATGTTCAAAAAGAAATGTTTTGGCCCAACACTATTACTGTTTTTCTTCTTTGTCGAAATTATAAATAGTAGAGTTCAACCCCTCCTCCAAACATCCCTGTGATTCACGCCATGTTTCAGCGTTGGTATTTAGTATTAATGTTATTTGTGTGTGTGTGTGTGTGTGTGTGTGTGTGGATGTGTGGGCAGCCCTAACTAGCTCACTGATATGGTTGATTTGGTCCACCCTCCACAGGTTGTTGGCAGTGAGAACA
>NC_055966.1:11272643-11277643 GCF_018492685.1 Alosa sapidissima
TGTTAAGGTGTTAATTGCGAGAGTTGTGCAGGCCTGTAGGTAAAGATAATGGCATAAACAAACACACACACACACACACACACACACACACACACACACACACACACATACACACGCACAAAAGACTTCCATTGCATGACCCCTGACAGGGGCTCTATTCCTACCCACTGGAGGTGAGGGGTCATCGGACCCTCACACTGCTTTTAGAGGCAGTAAAAGCTGAAACCGAATCCTCGGCTCAAGGTGAGAGCGAGGGAGAGAGAGAAAGAAAAGAATGAGAGACAGAGAGAGAGAGAGAGGGAAGGAGAGACACATACAGACAAGAGGGGAAACCTTTCTGCTCAGAGAAATTCCTCAAGTGCTTTCTTCTTTTAAGTGTGAGGCTAGAGACACCTGTCCTAGCAACAGCTGCTTGTGTGTATGTGTGTGTGTGTGTGTGTGTGTGTGTGTGTGAGCTTATTTGTGTCTGTAGTTCTGTCTGTCTGTGTGTATTTGTGCGTTCATATATGTTTGTAAGGACTCGATTGCGACTGTGTGTGTGTGTGTGTGTGTGTGTGTGTGTGTGTGTGTGTGTATGTGTGGTAGCAAATTCTTTATGACTCACCGCTGTGCGTGTGTCTTGGTGGTATTTGGGCTCTGATAGAAGCTTTGACATCCGACACAGCCGACAGACCAACTGACTAAACCACATCTGTGTCAGCAATACTGTTATGCTACTCATCCCGCTCTGTTTGTAGGTGTGTGTGTGTGTGTGTGTGTGTGTGTGTATGGCAGGGGATCCATCATCTGTACTGATATGCAAAGTCTTTATTCATGGACCCCACACCCCTCAAACATTCCATACTGTCCCCTGCAACATATACACGTCCACACACACTTACACATACACACTTACACACACACACTTACACACACACAGTGAGCGGAACAGGCCATCAGAGTAGCAGCAACGATGACAAATATTTCATTTGTAACCCAACTGACATGAGTAGGAGGTTAATGTTCCACACAACACACATAAACACACACACACCCACACGCACACACACACACACCCACACCCACACGCACACGCACACACACACGCATCATGCCTCACATCCATCTAAAAAGACCCCTCACACACACACAAACATAGCATTCATTCATCTAGACATCTCCAACACACACACACACACACACACACACACACACACACACACACACTCAAACTCTCTCTGACCCACGCTCACTACCTGCGGACTGATGGCTACACACAGGAGGTGGAGGAGAGGGCAGACAGCGGCCATAATGGTCAATAGCGGCGAGGGGGCTTTTGATGAGCGACAGCACGCGCGCCCCTTCTCTGCTCCGCTTACACACGCCTACCCCCCCCCCAATAACCCCCCCCCCCCCCCCCCCACCTCCCCAATAACCCCCCCCCCCCCCAATAACCCCCTCCTCCCCTCCCCGCTCTGTCCCATAACTTGTCTCAACCCAATCAGCCACCCCACCTCTCTCTCTCTCTCTCTCCTCTCTCTCTCTCTCTCTCTATCTCTCTCTCTCTCTTCTCTCTCTCTCTCTCTCTCCCTCTCTCTCTCTCTCTCTCTCTCTCACACACACACACACACACACACACACCAATCCTCTCTCAGACCCTTGTCTTCATCTGCGATCTGACAGACACTAATTACCTTTAATTAATACAGGGGCTTTGGGCTGATTTGGGTAGGGGAGGGGTGGGTGAGGGGGGTGGGGGGGTCGCAGCCGCCTGATTAGCCAGCTACAGAAGGGACTACAGTCATCAGTCTCGTATTGACTGCAGATTTAGTGTTTAGAGTGGGCTTGTGCGGGGGGAGTGCAGGGTGTGTGTGAGTGTGTGTGAGTGTGTGTGTGTGTGTGTGTGTGTGTGTGTGTGTGTGTGTTTGTGTGTGTGTGTGTGGAAGGGGGGGGGGGGTGTTACTCATGTCCCCCTCTTTCCCCCCAAGGAGTGTGCCTGGATAAGTATGGCACCCTGGGGAAATCTGTCTCTGTCCTCCACCCCACTCTTTCTCTTTCTCTCTTTCTTTTTTTTCTCTCTCCCAGTGGCCTTCTCTCCCTCTCTCCATTGCTATTCATTCTTCAGCCTTTCGCTCACTCTCTCTCTTTCTCTTTCTCTCTCTCTCTCTCTCTCTCTCTCTCTTTCAGCTCAGAAGGGAGTGCTTTTTAATGCCACTCCGAGATGCTTGCCACAAGAGTTTATTCTCAGGCTGGAATGGTGTCACATTTAAAGTTGAGTGTGTGTGTGGGTCGATGGAGGGTCATCATCAACAACACACACACACACACATACATACACACACTGAAAGTGGTTTGAAAACCAAGAGGTTATCTGTGGTACAAATTATCTGTGCTTTAATGGCATGAGTGTGTTTTGAGAGTTGAAGTTCTTACATTAAGAGACCATAGAGAAGAGAGAGGCGCAGTCTGTAGCAAAGAGAGGACAAACGCTGGACGACAGGACAGAGATTACAATCATAGACAGAGTAGATGACCATGGGCCTGGACAAAAGAGAGACCACAAAAAAAAAGCACTGAGGAGATGAGAAAGAGTGAGAGAGGAGGAGAAAGAAGTGAAGGAGAGGAAACAAAATGAAAAGAGAGGAAACGAAAGGAGAGGTAGAAGTAGCGGTGAGGAGATGGACCTGGCTGACCTTCACTGTGTGTGAACCGTTTCATTAGTGCAGGAGACAGCTCAAGGACGCCAGTGGCGAGATGAATTAGTGAACGGGGCCACAAATTTGTCCAGGACAAGGCCTTCCCTGATTAAACTCTCCACGTGGAGGAGCAATCTCGGCCACCTCATCCCCGAAAATTCCACCGCCGTCGCTACTGAGCGCAATCTGTCTCAATCAGGGCTGGAGAAACATGTGTGTCGCTGTGTGTGCCAGCATTTGGAGCATGTGTGGGGAGTGTGTGTGTGTGTGTGTGTGTGTGTGTATGTGTGTGTGTGTGTGTATATGAATGTATGAGAGAGGGTAAGAGCATGTGTGGGGAGTGTGTGTGTGTGTGTATGAATGTGTGAGAGAGAGTAAGAGCATGTGTGCACATACTGATGTGAACTCTAGTAAGAGTGAGAGGAACTGAAGGTGAAAATGAGATGAAAGAGAGAAGAGTAAGTTGCTTAGGGACGGAAATACGTATGCAGTGAGTGACCATAACTTCCGTTTTATGGTGTTTTAAGTCCCCAAACGTCGTCTTCCAGGCAGGTTAAGGGTGGGGTCAACTTCAACACACTCTCATGTGTGTGTGTATGTGTGTGTGTGTTTGTGTGGGGTGTGTGCTTGCATACATGTGTGCGTATAGTCGTGTATCTACATCTGTGAGTGTGTGTGTGTGTATGTGGGTGTGAGAGCGAGTGGACAGGAACAGACAGTCTGTGTAAGAGAGTGCTGCAGGAAACTGAACTCAAGAAGGTTAGCGGGTTCATGAGACACAGTGGGGGTCACGGAGGTCGGCAAGGCTGACCTTGCCGACATCTTCAACCCCTTCTTTAAGTCTTCTCTCCTCTGCGCTGCGCTCCCAGCCGCACACAACAGCTTGGCCTGAATGGCCCCTCACGCAACTAGCCGGCTAAGCTAAGCTGTCCCTGAGAAAGCTAAAGCTAAGCGAAGCTAAGCTGATAATGGCCCCTCGCCTACCTGCACTCAGTGAAATGGAAATGCACCAGTTGGCCTTTCTCTTGGCCCCTGCCTCACCCTCCCCCCAGGCCAATCATTCGCTTCCCCTAATCCACATCTATTCAGCCGCACTACCTGAGTTCATTCAGTTTTTACTTTTATCCGACGAGTGAATAGGGGCCGCAGTGAATGGCCGCATTCCTCTTGTTTGTTTTACCCCTCCACGCACCTGCTGGGTTCATAAACATCGGATCTCTGCTGCCAGGCGCTATCTGTGGGGCAGTGGGGCAGTAGAGCAATGGGACGGCCCATAATCCCTTTGCACACTGAGTGTCACTGGGTTGGTTTCTCTTTCTTTCCTTTTCAGCCTTGCCTTCCGTCTCCTGACATCTGCCCCGTGTGTGTGTGTGTGTGTGTGTGTGTGTGGTGGTGCAGTCGTCCCGATGAGAGATGGTCGATCTCACAGAGAGTGGAGTTGAGGACACTGGTGGTGTGTGATAGCAAGCGGTGTGTGTGATCTGTGTGGACATGACTCAGGCTACAGTACTGAATGAGGCCACATAATGTAGCCACACTGTTCTCAGGCTTAACATTCCCAGCATGCCACAGTGACTTTACTGTCACTTCCAACTAACTCAGACTCATAGTGGTGGTGACAGCGATGGAAATTATGGATTTTTTTTATGGTAGACTACAACTCACAGACTGGGTTCAATGAGGGCCTGGAGCTAGACTACGCCAGAAACTTGCAACATCAACAGAGAACTTCCTGGCCTTACCACCTACCTAACAGCCTCCTTCACTGCACATGTAAGCTTCCCAACTACCCATTCCTCTTGTCTCTTTTTGTCTGTGAGGTTAAACCCTTTCTGTGGTTGAAGAAAAGGCCTCTTTGGCTCTCTAACAGGGACAGCAAATCACCTCACAGACTCTCTAAACAATAACAGAGCGAGTAGCAACAGCAGCCTCACAGACCCAGATCCTCAAAGGCCCAGATCCTGCAGGGCTGGTGTCATATCAGCAGCGGCCCGTCTCTGCCTGTGCCTCCGAGGCCATTGGCCGGCGCTGTGATGTCCCGAGGCTGCCCTCTGCGGTGAGACAGACACTTGGCGTGGTGGATCAGATGGGGTCGAGCAGTGTGTGGCTGGCTAAGCCGCTAAAAGGAGGAGCTCAGGCTTAAGGGGAGAATGGCGAGCGTTAGCCACGCTAAAGCTGGTTACCTCACAGGTCATCACGTCAACAAAGCCCACTGAGCTAAATGGCCAGGAGCGCTGGCCGGCCAGCCACCTGACGCCGTGAGGAGGTTTTGTGTGTGTGTGTGTGGCAGTGTAGCTGTATTGCTGTCTGTGAGTGTGTGTGTGA
>NC_055966.1:11280143-11285143 GCF_018492685.1 Alosa sapidissima
GGCAGTAAAACCACAGAGGGGTGGGGAGAGGGGGGCAAAATGAGGTGCGTCGGCCAGCGAGAGGCAAACAAAAGGCCAGTGGACACCGCCCTGTCAACAGCGTCAGCCATGTGCAATTAGTACTGTTCCCGTGCCTGTTAATATTCCACCGACGCCAACCTCAGACCATCCCCGATAACCTGCGGGAACCTGAGGTGGGCTGAGGCTGTTTAAACACAGACTGATGGCCGTTTAAAGACGGGTCTGGTGCCATTTTTGTTGTCCATGGGGTAGTCCCTTCCTCAAATGATGTCATATTGTGCTATTACCTGTATGACACACAGTGGAGTCACCGCACAAGTGGTGCCCTCTCTCTCTCTCGCTCTCTCTGTCTTGCTCTCTCTCTCTTGCTCTCTCTCTCTCTGTCTCTTTTTCTGTCTCTTTCAGTCTCTCTTTTTCTCTCTGCCTTGTTCAATATCTTCATAATATGGATTTAACTGCCCCATTTCAAAGGCCTGTCCTCTTGCGTCCACTCTCATAAAAGAAAACCTTTGAAAGACTCACACCCGCGTCCTGCCCTGCAATTAGAACGTCACTCCACACTTTCTCGCAGCGACTCTTGTGAATTCTTCTCTTTCCTTTCCTCTCCTCCTCCCTCCCTTCTCCTGCCTCTCTCTCTCTCTCCCTTCTCCTGCCTCTCTCTCTCTCCCTTCTCCTGCCTCTCTCTCTCTCTCCCTTCTCCTGCCTCTCTCTCTCTCCCTTCTCCTGCCTCTCTCTCTCTCTCTCTCCCTTCTCTTGCCTCTCTCTCTCCCTTCTCCTGCCTCTCTCTCTCTCTCTCCCTTCTCCTGCCTCTCTCTCTCCCTCTCTTTCTCTCCCTTCTCCTGCCTCTCTCTCTTCCTCTTTCTCTCTCTCTCTCTCTCTCTCTCTCTCTACTAGCAGTAGGATTGTGCGTGATCAACCAGCCTTCCCTTCATCACACCTGTCCTCAGAGCAAAACACGTTTGGCCCCATTCCTCAGGAAGTCGGAGTGCGGAGGATGCCGAGGTGATATTTACCCACGCAACCTCTCTCATTAGAGGCTGTCTATGGCCCCTCCGCCACCCCCGCCAAACCTCCCTGCAATGCACCATGGGAAAGTGCCTGCAGATCGCTGTCTCTTTCATCTCAACACAACTGTAGGGCAAGAAAAGTTCTTAGTGAACTCTGAGCATTTTTTGCCTCACTTCTAAGGTGAAATTATTGACATTGTTCACTCCTCTGAAATGAGTGAATGGATGTGTCGACCTAAACGCCTACATAATCAGACTCAAAACTATTGTCATTTCCAAGCAGAAGTATTACCCTCTGTGGTCTTTGCCTCATTTACCCTGATGGGGTTGAATAAACTTTAGCTCTCTCCCCCTCTGCCCCAGAGGGTCTTCTATTTGATAGATAGATAGATAGATAGATAGATAGATAGATAGATAGATAGATAGATAGATAGATAGATAGATAGATAGATACTTTTATTGTGTAACATGGGAGCATGAGAGCGATCTATTTGCTGACCACTGATGTTTAAGTATACCCCACAACATTATGTTTATGTCTTGGGAGGTTAAGGAGATGGAATGGGTTTGTTGGGGGGTTAAGGAGCTGGAATATAGGGTTTGTTGGGTATGTTGAGCCCTGGTTGTTGGCCCCTTCTTTCTGAATGGCATCAGTAGGATCATCAGAGGCAGTGGAGGCGGCAACAGCACCCAGATGCCTCCCCTCCTGCTGGGCAGTGACCCTCTGAGAGCTTCCCTCAGGGGCTCTGGAGAGGGGGACACAGAGAGAGGGAGAGAGGGAGAGAAGGAGAGAAGAGGAGGGCCCTTTAATAAACACAAATATGTGCATAAACGAGGAGTCAGCTTGCCTGTGAGCCCTCGGGACACCAGCAACCTGTCCCCTCATCCATCAACCAGAGGGGCTGACCCAAGGGGTCTGGGGGACTATGTGCCTGTGTGTGTGTGTGTGTGTGTGTGTGTGTGAGTGTGTGTGTGTGTGTGTGTGTGTGTGTGTGTGTGTGTGTGTGTGTGTGTGTGTGTGTGCATGAGTGAGTGTGAGTTCTTGGAATGGACCGGGGGCAGCAGCAGTGAGAGGGACAGGAGCAGTGAAGAGTGCGCAGGGTAAAAGGGGCCAGCAGGGGCCAGAGAGGTGAGAGGTAGAGCGAGGGCCGAGGGGCCAGGTCAGGGGTACACTGCAGGGCAGAAGTGCCCGCTGGGGACGAGGGGGTGGCACGCAGTGCAGGGGTGAGGGCCAGGGTAGGGTACGGTAGGGTAGGGTCAGGGGGGGTGGACAGAGAGAGAGTGCGATGGCCAAGAGCCCAGAGAAAGCCAGAGGGCCATGAGGGCAGTAAAAACAGCTCCTCCTCCCTCTGTATGAGATGAGGAATTTACACACGACCAGGTTTTGAAAGTGACACACACACACACACACACACACACGCCCACGCACACACACACACACACACACACACACATAGAGGAACACAGGCATGCTCAGATGTGCACCGCACCACCTGTTCATTACACATAAGACCAGGGCCAAGAGGTCAGGGACACTCTCTCTCACTGACGCTCATGATACCCTCTCTGCAAGGCTGGACTCTAGTGTACTCTAGTACTCTAGCCTAGTTTCATTGTTATCAGCTCTCTTTCTTTGAACTTGTCCCTTTCCCTTGACATCATTCATTCATTCATTCATTCATTTGTTCATTAGCTCTTTCATTCATTCATTCATTCATTCATTCATTCACAAAAACAGTTTGAAGTGTTTTGCTGATTGCACTCCATTTACTGCTGTCTCTGTCTCTTGCTCCCCCCCCCCCCCCTCCAGACTGACAGTCCACATGCAAACTCATTTGGTGTGTGGCCACTTATGACTAACAAATGATCTGCACTCATTCTTTTTATCTGCCCCCCCCCCCCATGTTGTTCCTCTCCTCCCTTCCCTCCTGCTTCCCTATTCTCTCCATTCTCCTCCGGTGTACTCATTGACCAGTGCAGTCTGGCCGCTGCCTTGGGGTCACCGTAGGGGTCACTGTAAAAAGCCAGCGTGCGGACGGCCACGGCAGGTCTGGCGGCGGCCGGTGGTTAAATTAGCACGATGACCTCTTCAGGAGTGACATATGTTTTAGTGTCTGCGCCTCGCTCAAATCCCCTTTCAAAATCTGGCTCCCATCGCCCCCCCCCCCCCCCCCCCCCCACCCCCCCCACCTACTGGGGGGACGGCAATGTAGTAGGCTTTCTTAGAGAGGTGTGGGGGGGTCACTTCTTTTACAGTATTATGATGCTGGATGATTGGAGTTAATCAACAGACTTAGTTGCTCTGATAGAGGGAATAAAGAAGAGAGAGAGAGAGAGAGAGAGAGAGAGATAGAGAGAGAGAGAGAGAGAGAGAGAGAGAGAGAGAGAGAAACATACAGCAAAAGTAAAAAGATAAAGCTCTTGTGTAGGCCTCTGTGCCGCAATATCTAGACCTGGTGTCCAGACACTGTAATACAGCGGCAGCCTGACCTGTAACCCCCGACACACGCGCGCACACACACACACACACACACACACACACACACACACACACACACACGAGCAGATTGGAGTATATCCAGAATCAGAATCAGTTTTATTGGCTGTGTACAAGGACAATACACAAGGAATTTGACTTTGGTAGGTGTTAGCTCTCTATACATTCAACAAATAGACATGTAGTAGCATACATTCAAGTAGACAAAAAGTAACATAGACACATACTGTACAATAGAGACAATAATATACATATATCAACATAATATACAAAGATACAAATAGACAATAAAACGTAATAACAAGCACACATGGAATGGGATGTAAAGTGCATGAGTGGCATCATGATTGGGTGCTACAGTACATCTCAACATCCAAAGCCAGAGTCTGTGTGTAATATTGGGCAGATCCACATAAAAACGCTTGCTTGTGTGGCATTCTGTTGACAGGACTACCAAACAGACATATTGGATGGTCTGGTCATTTTGTACATGACTCGTCGTGTGAGTTGGCTCTTATACTGTGTCCTGTTTTTTTTCTTTAGTGTACACGCTTCTGTGTGAGGGTGTTTATGTGGAACTGTCTGAGCTTGAAGATGGGGCTTTCCATAAGTAAACAAATTAAGTCAACACTTTCAGAGTGAGCACTTAACCGTTTCAATATGTCCCACCCA
The DNA here is from genome assembly GCF_018492685.1 of Alosa sapidissima. NCBI lineage: Eukaryota > Metazoa > Chordata > Actinopteri > Clupeiformes > Clupeidae > Alosa > Alosa sapidissima. The sequence goes on from NC_055966.1 coordinate 11,284,341, forward strand.
GAAGGAAATCAACTGGTTTCTTTAAAGTGAGAAATTTTCTCTGGGATTTTGCTAGCATGGCTGTGGGACTTAGTGGGAAGTCTTTTGAAAGATTGTCTTCTGGGATGGGTCGAGGGTTTTTTTGTGGGTTGGGTCCCTTGAGATGCACAGCCTGCCCATTAAGCTGAAGATAGTTGATTTACTCTCTACAGATGAGAGGGAGCCCTGCCCATTTTTGGTAAATAAAATCTGTCGCGTACTAATCCTTCCTCAGAAACGCTATGCTTTGAGCCACGTCGTATTAGGCCAATTTAGCTAAGCAGGGAGAAGAATTACCAGGGAAATGTTAGCATGGGCTTGTATCCATTGAACACATTGCCAAATCCTTAAGCTGGGCGAATTAGTCTGGGAATGGCTCTCGCTGTCTGAAAGGCAATAACAAGCAAACCAAGGAGGGGTGGTGGTTGCGTGTGTGTGTGTGTGTGTGTATGTGTGTATGTGTGTGTGTGTTGAGGTGACAGAGGTAGAATCCCCAGGCCAGCAGCAGGTCTGATAATTAGAGGCTTGATGGGGTCCCCTACAGTGCATCCGAGGTCCCCCAAACACACACACACACACTGTCTCGCAGCCCCTCCAGGCTTGGGCCGAGCTTTCGAGTGCCCCCAAGCCCAGCCTCTACCCCGCGTGCCCCCACTGAGCTGTGTAGACACAGCCCCGCTGTGCGCTGGGGGCTCACAATAGAAGCCAGACCTAAGTGGGGGGGTCAGCGATGGCGGGGGGGGGTGCTGGTCACTGTGCTGCAGGTTAGCATGACAAAGCCCCTG
>NC_055966.1:11290143-11295143 GCF_018492685.1 Alosa sapidissima
GAATGCTTGTGTGTTTCATGGATATTTTGTTCACTGTAAGCAATACTATAAAACTTTGTCTGCTCTATCATACTGTAAACAGTATTTCTACGGTACCTCCTGTAGTAAACAGTAAAGGAAAAAAATGATTTGCTTTTTACTGGAATGCTTTTGAATGTGAACATAACATGTGGACATACAGTTTCCAACAAGACATTTAGTGTAAAAATTGCATGCAAATACCTGTAAAACTGAAGTCTATGCAGTTTTTGTAATGTCAACAATAGCCAGTATTTTGAAACCTGGTGTACTTTGATTGACTGCATGTACCTTGTGAAGTGAAAACAAGTGTTATTCTTTGACAGAATAATTTCATTTTGAGTCAGATTTCCAGTGTTTTGGCAAAGTTAGTGTGTGCAGAGAAAGATGTGTTAGTAATATATTTAACAAAATGTGTTTTTGAGAAGAAAATTATCCATTTGGCCAATTGTGTTTTGTAGGTGTGAGTCTGTGTTAAGAGTTTAGAAAAAGTATCTGAAACATGGGTAAGCGCTTGTTAGCGACTGAAAAAAACTAAATCGGATTCACATTTCAAACAGTCGTCACCAGCATAACCAGCAAAACATAAAAGTGAGTTGCCAGTTTGATTTCTGTTTGTTTTAAGGGCAACCGAATGCTCTTCATAAGAAATGTTTGCCATTTGCCTTTAGGCTACCGCTTGGGGATCACATCAAACAGTTTGAATTTGTTCCAACTTCTTTTCAAATGGTTGTTAATGCAAAGTGTTTTTTATCATAATGTGGCCTTACAGACTATAGCAGTGACTACACCCCCGTTCCGTTAACGTTTTTTTCCCTGACAGTTCAATTTTTTTCCAACTTGTTTTTTCCAACAAACTGTTGTTTCTGCAACGTGGTTATCATCATAACCACTGGAGCTATCCACCCAGGCCTGCTATAGTGTTCATAATAAAGAATATAGGAAGGCACAGGTGATGAGAACACACAACTGAATGTATGTCTCTTAAAGCTTAAAACACATTGGACCCTAGCAGGCGTGTGGCAGTGAATAGGTAACTGTTGGACTCATAAACAGGCAAAGGCCATTCTAAATCCCCCCACATCCCAGCTAACGAGAGAAGAGAATTAGAGACCAATAAGTCATTAATACTGACAGGTGAACACAACAATCCTCAATCCATAGCACACGAGTAACAAACCAAACCAGAAAGAAAATAAAGAAATCAAAATAATGAATCAAATAAACCAAACCAATACACACCGCAGACTATTTTCACTGCAAACCTATAAAGGACCAAGTTTCTAATGCCCAGCAACAAAGGACAGGTGGCCTACCTACCCTACTTCAACCACGAACCAGGAGAGGAGTTTGTATAATAGATAGAGCATAAATAGAACATGGAAAGCTGTCAATGACAGATAATAAATGCCATGTTTTAAATATGGCGATACAGAGAAAACACACTCAGTTGAGCGGTCAGTGGTGACTGATAACTGACCAGTTGCAGGTTGCCCAATAAGTTACCAACAACCTCTCACAACCCACACACCAGGGACTGAAAACAGAATGATTTTCTTTTCTGTTTGTTCTGAGCAAAAACATAATTTTTTCGTTCCTGTACCAGTGTTCCAATAGCAAACACACAGTTCCACACACACAAACACAGTCCCAAAACAATAATACAGAGGAAGTAATCTCTCATTTATGCAAAGGCAGAAAAACAGTGGCTACGCTGGAGCTGTATCAATATCCGAAATCTACCTAATAACACAACAATAATAAAACTATTAGTGCTGCTCATGACAAGAGATGAGCACAATCTACAAGTTTGCACCCATCTAAAACCCAACTGCTGATGAGAACAGAATAATGCACAGAAAAGTGTGTCTTCTGTTGTAAAGCTCACATACAGTGAGAGATGCAATCTTGCAAATGCATACAGCATGTACAAGACATTGCAACTAAATTGTTTTCTTCATTTTACAGCAAATTGGTAAGGAGAGTGGGCAACTGTTTTTTAAACGAGGTAGCCTATATATGTTTCAAATAACATTTGTTATGCAAAGCAGATAGGAAAAACAACATTTTGATGATAGAGATAGATACTTTATTTCCCCCAGGGGGAAATTCAAGTCTCCCTAGTCCAAAGTGCCAACCGCTTTCATGCAAACGACAATCCCCACTGAATGAAAAATCCCATTGCTATTCATATTTAATGCAAAATGCAAAGCAAAATGTAAGGCAATCACATCAATGTTTTTTTCCCCTGACAGTTTAAATTTATTATATTAACTGTTGTTTCTGCAACGTGGTTATCATCATAATCTGGAGAAGAACCCCTGGAACTATCCAGGTTAATTTATTGTTTCTTAAAGCTTAAAACACATTGGAGCCATGCAGGTGTGTGGCAGTGAATAGGTTGGACTCATAAACAAGCAAAGGCAATTCTAAATCCCCCCCATATCCCAGTTTAGAAGAGAATTAGATACCAACTAGTCATCAATACTGACAGGTGAACAGTATCCTCAATCCATAGCAAACCAAACCAGAAAGAAATACAGCATGTACAAGACATTGCAACTAAATGCTTTTTTTCCCATCTTACAGCAAATGGTAAGGAGGGTATCGGAACTCCCCCTATTACCGCCGGTCCCGTATTTCCGCCATCTTGCCTGTATGTGTCATTTAATATCCATTTCTATACAAACCAAGACGGCGGATTCCTAAAGAAACGCAAGGACCCACACCATAGGTGTGACTAAATTAGTTATGTAGGCCTACCAAAAATGACATTTTACCGTGACTCGAAGAGCTGTAAACAGTGTTGTAAGGCTACGTGTACAGATCCGCTTGGAGCTTCAGTTTAAGACAAATGGCAAACAGCAATTCACACGTTATGCAACAATCCTATTGCTCTTCATAAGAAATTCCATTTCTCTTCATAAGAAATCATACTGTTACTGTTTGGCGATCACATCACAATGTTTTCTTTTCCTGACAGCTTAAATTTGATGGACACAGATAAGAGGGGTGTTTATGTACAGAAAAAATAATTTAATGACCAATTTATTATCTTTGTAATAAACAAATATAGTAATAAAGTAAAATATTGCAGGGCATGAATTGCAGTCATACTAGCATATTACATTTGTTATTAATATAATATGTTATTAAGATACGAAAATAAAAATACAAAAATATTTTCATATAAATGTGTATAGAATATTGGCATACAGATTCAATGGCTTATATGGTTGTGTTTGGCAACCACATTATTATCAGCTGGTGTTTGATACCCACAGCATTATTATCAGCTGGTGTTTGATACCCACAGCATTATTATCAGCTGGTGTTTGATACCCACAGAATTAGTTTGACAACCACATTATTTGCAAATGTAGAATCAATGGCAAGACAAACATATGCAGGAGAGAAAGACAAATGGTGGTTTTATATTTTCACCTTTTAGCACATTCCTTTTGCAGTTGTGTGTGTGTGTGTGTGGTGGGGGGGGGGGGCTGGGTGGGTCTGGGTGCTTTTGTGTGTTCACTGCAGTGTCTCAGCAGGGACTGTTGACACAGTAACAATCCAAAGAGCATAATGCCATCCTCTCTTTCTCACACACACACATACTCTCTCTCACACACACACACACACACACACACACCACTACCACCACCACCCACCATCAACCCATAGGGTGGGCATTGCGCTGAAAGGCTGACCAGAGGGGATATTGTAGGATGCAGTGTGACTGCAGGGGTTCTACTGAGCAAAGGTGTGCTGTTGAATAGCACCTCATCTACTGTAGTCGCTAACCTTCATTTGGGGCTAGCTTCTGGCTATGCTGTCATGTAGATGATGAAGACTCTTGATGGAGAGGATGTGTGTGTGTGTGTGTGTGTGTGTGTGTGTGTGTGTGTGTGTGTGTGTGTGTGTGTGTGTGTATGTGTCTATTCAATGTGTAATAATTAAGAACAAGTGTTTCTCAGCTAATATTAGTCTCATCACATCATAAATATAAAGACCATCTCAGTGAGTCACACATTAAAAGGGACTTCCCATGCGCCTTGACCTGGACGACAAGCAAGCAAACATTACAACATCAAAACACCAGGGAGAATGTGACACGAGAGAGAGAGAGAGAAAGAAAGAGAGAGAGAGAGAGAGAGAGAGAGAGAGAAAGAAAGACAGGGAAAAAAGCTCATCCATCCTGGAGTTTTATGAGCTCACCTCTCTCGGGCTGTGTATATGTAGAAAGCCTTTTAATAAGGGGTTTCTGGAGAGCGGAACGGCCAGCTCGGCGCTTTCATCTCCACTGGCTCTGGTCCCGTGTTATTTACGGCTGCCGCGGCGACACTGGATAAACAGGACGCTCGGGCAACGCACTATGGCTCCAGGCCCCAGGGGCGTGTAGACGAGGAGCGTGATGCGCCTCAAAACCCTAATGAACCCTAGAGCTCACAGAACTGAGTCTACATAGCTGCTGAGCTGTGGGAGGTTTTAGTTCAAATAGATTTGTTTTTGTGTTTGAGAGTATATCTGAGATACACAGAGGTCAAAAAGTCCAATTCAGACTCTAGTCATCGCCATTCTCCAAACAACATGTTTCATAGTTACGCACAACAAAGGATCTCCTGGGTGATATCTATTGTTACGCTTGATACGCATGATATGCTTTCATGCCTTTGTTATACACAGTTGAGTTCCATTCATCTGTGTTTTACTGGATGTGAAACGCCAAATTAAGTTCTGTTCTCTTCCCCAACCAGTTTCCAGGTTCATATTTTCTTGTGTCTTCTGCTTCAAGTCAACTTTCTCTTTTTTCTTGGAATCGGTACGATGAACCTTTTACCTTCCTGTGTCCTGTGATTCACCACTCACACCTGTTCCATTCCCTCACTCAGTGACTGATGCTGCTCCAGCTTAATATGTGCACACACACAGCACTCACACACACACACACACACATGCACACACATGCACACAATACATAATGT
>NC_055966.1:11300143-11317643 GCF_018492685.1 Alosa sapidissima
TTTCTGTTTCAGTTTGCCAGTCTTTTTCTTCCAAATTCAAAGAGTTTTGATAGCATGAGTGCAATAGACTATAGTATGGCACATGAAGTAAATGACAGGAAGTTAATGAATTTACATTTCTAAAATAAAAGAAAAAGCTCTTCTCTTCTCTCACCCCCCCCCTCCCTCTTCTTGGCCTTCGCCCCTGGGTCAAACCCCTCTTTCTCTCCCTCTCCCTGGGTCAAACCCACTCTCCCTCTCCCTGGGTCAAACCCACTCTCCCTCTCCCTGGGTCAAACCCACTCTCTCCCTCTTTGGCAGGCAGCAGACGAAGGTGTGTCCACTCCGTGACTAATGGACGGAGGCTTCCGGGCCGGGACAAGCTCTAGCCCCGTTGCCGTTCCCACAGAGTGCTGCTTCACCGCGGACATGAGCCCCTGGGCCTCATCCAGTGAGTGGCTAGTAAGCTGAGAGGCCGCGCGTGTGCATTTTCATCTCATCTCATCTCGATGAGAACCCATGATGTCCACAAGCTTAATTAGAGCTAAGCAAGTGATAAAGGTAATTCAACTCGCTGCCACTACTCGGGAAGACACTTGACACCTGTTTGTCTTTGGTCTCTGTTTCCTCCCCCCTGCCCCCCCCCCCCCCCCTGTCCCTCTCTTCTCCCCCCTGTCCCTCTCTTCTACTCAGTGATTTTGAGAAACAGAGATCTATGTGAAAAATGGCCATAGTTTTCCTTTGTCAGGAGGGGGGTTTACCAACACACATACATGGACCTACTGGTATGTGCCAGCTACATGTAGCTACCATTAAACTCAACACCAACTCATCTACATCCAAGCTGGGTTTGAGGCTGCACACTGCGCTGATGCACAACTGAAAAAACCTGACTTTTTTGGGTGGGCAAGACACAATGCTTGGATGGCTTATAGCCCACCCTGGCCCCTGCCTAAAGCCAGCCCTGGGAAACATTCTATTTCATAAATTCTATTTCATTATTTTGTATTAATGTAACTCTCAACTACCTGTCACCTACCAATAATTAACCATGACTGCACCCAGACCATTAGCCTAGCCTCCAGCCACAATCTGAATCTATTTATCTGTCTCATTGTCTCATTGGATTGATGGTCTATTAAAATACAGTTACTCCCATTTTTATTGGAAAAGCTGGGGATAATTAAAGTCCATCCACGTGAAAACTCATTAAAGGGAAGTCCATAGTGTGGCTGCATGGTGGTGTGATGGGAGTGCATGAGGTCTATATTGTTACAGGTAAACCTGAGATGAGGTGAGAGCAAACATGTCCCTGGTCTGTCAGGCATACCTGTCAACACTCCCGTTTTTCCCGGGTTTCTCCCGTATTTCAAGGTCATCTCCCAGCACCCTCCCGTTTTGTTATTTCTCCCGGAAAACTCCCGTAATTTGCATGGCCATCAAACTTCATTTTAAAATCATTGATCCATTCAGGTTGCCAGATTGTGTATGAAATACACCCTACACATACACGATCACTTAGTTTCAATTTCAACCGTTTTGTCATAGGCTAAAACCTGGCAACCCAAAACCCAAATAAGGAAGCGGGTGCCGACTGCGCAGCCTGAGTCTCGTCGTAAGCAAGCGGGCTAGTTGAATGGCCTACTCCAGAACTAGCTGTTGTGAAATTGTTGGGAATTTAATTGATTAACACATGACAAACTGTTATTGTGTTGTGTTGTTGATACACTGAACTTGTGCTCTCGGAACCAAATCTGACAGCAAGCAGCTTTGGAGTTTTGGAAGTAGGCTGCAGGCAGGCAGCTGGTGGATACATAATTGGCATGCGTAAGGTAATGCTAAGGTAAAAGCAACGACCGAAATGCAGTGTTGAAACACGTGTATGAAACGTATTAAATATGCAAACACAGATCCGGTATAAACACTGAACCCCCCCCCCAAAAAAAAAATCGCCCGTTTTTGGAAAGCTAAATGTTGACAGGTATGCTGTCAGGACTGCTCATATCTTTGTAACCCGACCTGACCAGCATCATGCTTCTCTTCTGCCCAGGCAATGTGGGTCAGTCACACTTTACGAGGCCATAAGACATGTGAACTGTGAGCCAACTCATGGACAAAATCACTCACTCTTCCCTTGCTCTCTCTCTCTCTCTCTCTCTCTCCCTGACTCTGTTGGTCTGTTTCTGCCTGTATGTCTATCTAACCACGTCTTGCGCCAGTCTCACAAACTCAGAGCAGACACACTACACACCACAAAGTGAAATCTGATTATTAAGCCATATGGGTTGGCATCTTGCCCCTGTGCTGCATGGGGAATTTGCAGATTGTTGCTTAGAATGTTGCGACACAAGCAAGCCATACTCATTGGCTTTGTTATCGGACGAAGTCAGAGGATGCGTGGCAAATAAATCAGAACTCCCACCATTTCAGTCAGTTTCAAACTTCTAGGAAACCTAGGAATTTCTTTATGGGATTTTGTGTGTGCATGTGTGTGTGTGTGTGAGACAACCTTGTTGTGTGTCATTCTGAAATAAAAATGTGCTTTACTGTAATACACATTAGCTGATTTCAACACTGGCCGAAAAGCACGTCACTGCGGTTATCTGACCCTGAGATCTTGTACGGTAAGGTGCCTTCATTGGCGTTTAAAAAAAAAAAAAAAACACACATGCTGATTCAGTTCTGCCCGATACAAAATACCAAATACCTATTACTTTTGTCACAAACACACACACACACACACACACACCTATTACTTTTGCCAGTACACAGTAAATCTAACTGTGAATGACTGAGTGGCTTTTACGCTGGCAAAGAGAGAGTAAGGGAGAGAGAGAGAGAGAGAGAAAGAGAGAGAGAGAGAGAGAGAGAGAGAAAGAAAGAGAAAATGTGTGTCAGACTCTGTTGTGGCTCCAGGAGAGCTCGAGATTTAAGTGCTCTGGTCATCAGCGTTCGTCTGGTGAGCAGACACCCTTGCTGGTTTCATTTCCCTCCATCAGTGTCAGCACGTTGGGCAACAGCTGATCGCCCGCACAATGCTCGCCACATATGCTCCCACACACACACACAATCAGGGGACCTGGGAAAATTTTGGAGATTTCTCAACACTGCATCCTCCCATTGCCGCAGACCCCTGTTACACACACAGATACGGTGCAAAACTGAAAAAAAAAAACAGGCACACACACATAAACATAGAAAGAGGATGCTTCTTTGTTGTTTGTGGTCTTCAACCACATGGCATGGTGAATAAGCGTGAGCATCAAAGTGCTCTTGCCTGTTGGACGTCATGAGCGATGAGCAGGTTTCCCAAGTGCCTGTTTTTTATTCCTGGCCAAAATAGCTTAATAATGACTAAAAAGTCTGTTTTGGGAAGTGTTTACAACAACATGAGCGGCAGCGTGATATTGATTCATTTAAGTAAATACGTGTGTGCCTGGTGTGCATGTATGATTGATTATTTTATGTTTTGGGGGGTTTTCGAGGCGCGTTCCGTTGCCGGTAAGCTAAATGTGAGCCAGTGCAACAGATGGCTGCCCCCCCTCCCCCCAATTCCCCCATTGACCTCCCCCACCCACCCATCAACCCACCACTACTCCTACCCATACCCCTAGCACCCTAGCCCTCTAGTCCCCTAGCACCGTAGCCCTCTAGTCCCCTAGCCCTCTAGTCCCCTAGCACCGTAGCCCTCTAGTCCCCTAGCCCTCTAGTCCCCTAGCACTCTAGCCCTGGTTTTGTGATTTTGTAAAGAAGTAATCAGTAATCAGATTACTTTTTCAAGGTAACTGTGGCAACACTGGTGTTCATGAGAACTCCGGAACACACATCCTAAATATTGACAAAACTACCCATATCAGATATATAACGTTATTTGATGGGCAGACTCTCTCAAAGCACTCATCATAAACATCATCAGATAGCTTTGTGAGAACATTAGTGTTCAAAACTCAACAGTCCTTTGGATGTGAATCAACTTAACATATTCCAACATATTTCAACATTTTAATATGCTTATTTGCGAAAATATATGAGCAATGCAATTGTTCCTTTCCAGCGGTGTCAGCCATCTTGGTTTAAACATTTGGCTGGCTCGCTGAGCTCGCACGGTATCCTGTGTAATTTCATCTCCCACTTTGTTTTAAGCCTGCATCGGTCCTGGCTATATTTTGAAGGTTGATTTTAGGAAAATAGCACTCCCCTTGCTCCCTAAAGTAATGGGACACCCTACCCCTACACATGCATGTGCAAAAACAAGGGTTAGGGCAAAAATCTAGGGGAAGGGAAGGTATTGGGATAGGCCCTTAGTCCCATAGCACTCTAGTCCCCTAGCCCCCTAGCCCTCTAGTCCCCTAGCACTCTAGCTCTCTAGTGCCCTAGCCCTCTAGTCCCCTAGCCCTCTAGTCCCCTAGCACGCTAGCCCTCTAGTCCCCTAGCCCCCTAGCCCTCTAGTCCCCTAGCACTCTAGCTCTCTAGTGCCCTAGTCCTCTAGTCCCCTAGCCCTCTAGTCCCCTAGCACGCTAGCCCTCTAGCATTCTAGCCCTCTAGCACGTTAGCCTGCTAGCCCCTTAGCCCGCTTGCACGCTAGCCCTCTAGCACGATAGCCCTTAGCGTCCCCAAGCACAGCACATGGACCCCAGTCTTCCTGGGGTTGGAGTCCGGGTTGCCACAACCAATTAGTCAGCCTGACTGCACCCTGCAGTAATCAGCTCTGCTACCCTAATACACACACACACACACACACACTCACACACACAGTTGCACTCATATGGACACTCTGCCTGACTGCATCCTGCAGTAATCAGCTCTGCTACCCTAATACACACACACACACACACACACACACACACTCACACACACAGTTCCACTCATATGGACACTCTGATACACTCTATTGTCTACCCGTGCGTGGCCATGTGCCATGTGTGTGAGAGTGTTTTGCATGCTTATTGTGTGTGTGTGTGTGTATGTGTGTGTGTGTGTGTGTGTGTGTGTGTTTGTGCGTATGCGTGTATTTGTGTCTGTGTGTGTTCATGACCAATGTGTGTACTTTAGCACATACTGTATGTGTGTGACTGGTGATGATGGGTTTATCAGAAATTCTTGCGTTTTCACAGGTTTTGTGCAAATGAAATGTACAATGGTTGTAATTAGCCTCTCGGCTGCTAGTGAGTGCTGCTAGTGCCAGACTTTGGGTCACTTAATGAAGAAATTGAAAGCATATGTGTGGTATAAATAACTTCTTTGGTGATAAATTCATATGTCTGCAGGTTTTTCTGACACACATAGTGACTAATAGACTCCGTACATTTATAAACGGCCTCTACATGCATAAGCCGTGCAGATGTAAGGGAAGTTCGGCCCTCGCTCGCAATTTGTCCAAAAGAATGGAAAATGTTGCTGACAGCACCAAGGCGCAAAATAATAGAACGCGATGGGTGGGGGTGAGGGGAGATCTAGTTTTTGAAGGTGGAGACAGGGGGGAAAAAAGGAGAGAAAAAGAGAGTTATGGTTAAACAAGTGGCCAGTTAAAGTTGTAGGGGCCCGAGAGAGAGGGAGAGAAAGAGAGAGAGAGAGAGAGAAAGAGAGAGAAATGAAAACAATCATTTAGAGAATTGCTTTCGCTCAGCAAACAGCTTCTTAACGTCAGCACTTCGCACACAAACAACTCCTGCTTCCTCCTGGGCTAACCACAAACACTTTGGCTTTTCCTGCATGCTGGACAAGAGGAGGCAAAGAATCACTTTCTCACACTTTCACTTCGTGTTTTATTTCGCACATACGCTTTGCGTTCGAGGACACTTTTGATGAGCATGGAAATCAAGCAAGGCCCTCTATGATGTCTGATTAAATAAAAAGGGGAAGCAGTGGTTTGAGAATCTACATGGGAACTGTCTCAAGTGTGATTTTCAAAAACATATCACCTCCATCATGTGAAAAGCAACTCATTTTTGGTTTGTGTGTGTGTGTTTGCGTTGAATGCATGTGTCCATAGGCGCGTGTTTTATGAACAACCACAACTTGCCCACACATATACACACACATGTGTGTGTAGATGTATAGACACTCACATGCAGACAATAAGCCTTGACACAAGCACACATATGGCCACTGTCAAGGCCAGACAGTTTCATACAATCTAGCAGACGCTTCACTTTTTGCGACACAGGAAATGGATCCATACCAGCCTTTGCGTGCGAGAAATACGGAACCTTTTGTGTGACATCATATTCACTTCGCTCTTCAAATAGCCATGATTAGTCTCTTCTCCTCTTTTTTTTCTCACACTCAGCACAAAAAGCAGAAGTGTTTTCGGTATTCTGTTTTTAATCTCAACTCACCATGTGTCATACACACTGGCTTAGACCTAAAAGATAAACCTCCGATTAGCTTAGTTGTTTTTGTTTTTCAAAGATATGCTGAAAACAGGTAAATCAAACAAACAAACAAACAACAAACAAAGATCATTTCCATACACTGCACCATCCAGTGACATACGTACCTAGACACATATGTTTTGTAAAGAACTGAAACAACTTAATGTCCCTCAATGAAACCAAATCTTTGTCTTCTGTTTAGCTGACGTTTGCAGAGTGACTTGTATGACACACGACACACGTCAGATTTTCAGGTTCTTAGGTGGTGACTCATTATGATGCCTAACATAAATACACAAAAACACCCCCTCGCTAATCCCACAATAACAGATGAGCTAACTCGGGGGCAGATGCTACATGGCCCTCATTGTTCTCATCGGAGTGGATTGAGATTTAAGCATGCGATTTAGTGCTTCAGTCATTTCCATGGCGGGCGAGCTGCTCATTCATGAGGCCCATGTGCCAAAAGGCTTCACTTTCACCTGATTAACAAGTAGGGATGATTACACCACTGATAACCACTGAGCACCAAACGGGTCGGACAGGATGTACCTGCAAGGAACTGCAAAGGGTCCATTTCCTGTGTAATGCTAATATTTTAAAGCTGCAGTTGGCAAGTCTGACAGATTAAGGGGACTTAGCCAACATTTTGAATGTTTGACTCTGAAGAAGACGCATGGGCGTCGAAACGTTAGTCAGTTTGCACGAATAAAAATCACTTTAAGCATTGAATGCTCCGGTCCTGCTCCTTGGCTCTTGTTAAACCTTGGATCTCCCTTCTTGACTTCTATGTCCTGTTCCGTGAGCACCAACCAGGCTGAAGCGCAAGTGACCCCCTTCTACCAAAATTTTGAATGTTTACAACTCTCATGCTCCTCCCCCACTACCACCGAGCACCCTCTCGTCGAGTTTGTGCTCGTCAGTGCGCACCAGACTGTGATTGACAGTCAGATCTCACACAGCCCTGCTCTGATTGGACCAGAAGAGCCGGGAGCCGGGAGCAAAACAAATAACAGGCTATAGGTGGAGGTAGAAGTGCGGGTTTTTTTCTAAAACCGGCTGATTTATGTTGTTCTATTGGAGCATAGTGTCGGTTTCAGTGAATATGTTCAAAAGAATCTTCCCAACTGCTGCTTTCAGGGTTCTAAGACAGAACTTTCCAAAATGTGCATGGGTTGCACTTCTACACCCTGAGCCCATGATAGAAGTTATAAAGCTTATGGCCCACTGACTCCACACAAAGCTACCTTTCACCAGAGAACATCTAAAGTTCTAGCCTGGAAAATCCAGACCCTGATAATCTAGAAAGATTAAGGGTCTGGCCACGAACAATGTAATGGCCCAACTCGAGGGGCGGCACCAACCATGCATTTGAAAATCTCACTGACTTCGACGCAATTGGATAACACTACGATCAATGTTTCCAACGTTGCAGCGCTGTTGTCATCAGTTTAGCTCGCCTCTGGCCCGTCTATATCAGATGTGATTTGATTGGTTCCACAGGATGCAAGGGGAAAAAGTAACATGCATCATTGCTCATTGCCATTGTGCTTTTGCAAGAACTCTGGATTTCCAGGGTACTAAAGTTTTGCAATGAAGCACAAGGTTTATTTTTGTTTGAGTGAAGGTCGATTTTTGGTGCGACTGATGCAGAGAATCTGTTAGACGATTTCTGACAGCACAGACGGTGCCTGTCCTGGTTAAAGCATGCAGTCACATGATAAGTGTGACAGTTGTCGGTTGTCGGTACACTTGGTGGTACGCTCGTGCTATTCAAGCTATGATCACAATGCCCCTTAATGGGAATGGGTGCCAGTTCTAAGGGACTGATGTGTGTGTCTGTGCTTTTGTTTGTCTGTATATATGTGTGTATGTGTGTGCATGTCTGTGTGTGTGGGTTTGAAGAGATGGGTGGTGTATGTGTGTGTGTGTGTGTGTGTGAGAGGGCAATAAATACCCTTATGGAGCCGGGTTCTGTCTCCCTTACGCCCCTATGTGACCACTGTGTATACACACACACACACACACACACTCAAACACACACACCCAGATGCCGGGGGTAAGATTAGGGGCAAGCGAGTGCGAGTGGCTGAGTGAGGTACTGGTGGTTGGGTTGGGGTGAGCTGGACTGGGCTGGGTTGGGTAGGTGGGTAAGGGGGTTGGCAGACTGGTGGTTAACCCCAAACGTAAGCGGAAGAAACATCCCTCATGTGCACGTCCCATATGTGTGGGTGCTTTATGGCCCTCTGCAAAGGAACTCCACAGGAAGCGAGGGGGAGAAGGAAGTCCTGTAACTACCCCCAGAAACCGTGCCGCCAGGAACCGGCATAGGAGCAGGGACCACCCAGAAAGGGATGGAGAGAGAGATTAAGACATGGAGAGAGAGAGAGAGAGAGAGGAAGAGAGGGAGGGAGAGAGAGAGAGAGGAGGAGAGGAAGAAGTAGTTGAGAAAGAGGAAAGAGAAGCGAGACAGAGAATGTGATTAGAAAGGAGACAGTGTGACACAATGTGTGCATGTACGAGTGTAATGACCTACACAAACATGTGATAGCAGAGGAACAGGGAGAATTAAGAAGAAAAATAGAATGAAGAAAAAAGAATAAAAAAATGTATTTTTAGAATAAAAAAAGAGATCCCACATAAAGGCAACACAAACACACAACACACACACCAGTCTCGCCCAACCACTCTCTCGAGGGTCTTTTTGAAAGAAATGGGCGAGTCGGCGACTGATTGTCGTTATCTGAGGAAAACCGCACCAGCCGCATCAGTGATGTGGGTAGCCCAAGCGTGGCGACGCTCTCTCTGATCCCAGGTCTGCTGCCTGCCCGCCCCCCCTAGCCAGACCTCCTGCTCCCGAACCTGTTCCCATACGACAACTTCAAACATAAACACCACTGGCATCATGCTTTGAATAGGACGCATTACCAAGTCTTTACGTTCAGGAGCCCAGATTTGATAAAGGTAAAGGTGCACAGGTGTGAGAACAAAGCTTTGGACTGGGTCCAGGTAAGGATCATGCCAGGTAAGGGCCGTTGTATGGAGATGTAAGGTGTGAAAACAAATCTTCTACCGATCATGCATTTTTTAGATTTGTTAATTTAGCAAATGCTTTTTTCCATAACGAGCTACATATATCAGTTACATTACAAGGGCCATTAGGCAACCTTAACCTTTTTATGTAAAGCAACCTTGGGTTACTTGAAAGGCGCTATATAAAACCAAGTTATTATTATTATTATTATTATTATTATTATTATTATTATTATTAATGCTAAACAATTCTTTTACCTTTGGCTGTAATGAGAAGCTTACATTGACATTACATTTCTCCCTTTAGAAACAGGTGGCTGTCTCCTGAAGACAAGTTGCTGGAAAGTTGTGTCAACTGAACAACTGAAGGTGTTCTTCTTCCGAAGTTTATGTTGTCAGTTGTACATACACTACTTCTGTAAAAGCAGTAATCTGATAATCTCAGCAGCACATTGTGTGTGTGTGTGTGTGTGTGTGTGTGTGTGTGTGTCTTCGTGTGTGTCTTCTCACCATTTGCGTGACCCGTGAAATCGACACATCACTTATCACCTCCACCCTTTAAAGCACACAGCTGCTGTGCAGAGCAGGCCACTAAAGGGATCACTGCATGGACACATCTCAGAGGAAGGACTTCCCATCTCTGTCTCACCACACAGCAGTCACTGACAATGACAATAATTAAGTCTCTGTGCTGCGGCGCTGTCTGTGTTCCAGCGTAGCGAGTGTGCCGAGCTCAGAACAAAGCCAGACACTTTCACACACCGTCCCCGTGGCGACAGAGGAGGAGTACTGGCCCTCTCTGACCATACTGAGGCTGGCGCCAGGGGGGTCGGGATGTGTGTGTGTGCGTGTGTGTGTGCGTGTGTGTGTGTGTGTGTGTGTGTGTGTGTGTGCGTGTGTGTGCAGAGAAGGTGAGCTGGGCTGGAAAGTCCCCTCTACGCTGACTGGACGCCTCAGTTCCCCTCCCCTCAGTCTGTTTCCAGTCGGCCAACATGAGTCAAGATGGAATCACGGCTCTGACACAGGATCAGGTGACACAGATGGAGGAGCAGAAGAAGAGGAAGAAGAAAGAGTGGAATGGGGATGATCAGTGATGAAGGAGTGTTTGTTGGGGGGCAATGGGGGGGGGGCATCTTTCCTCACTAATCGACTCCCTCTGTCTAAACAATGACGGAACGGTAACATTTTACTTTAGGTTTCTACAAGAGTGACATGACACTGTCATCACCCTAACACTAACCCTATCTTGTCATGACAAAACCCGAATGACACTTGACAGAAGCAAGTGACAGAAGTGTTATGTCATAAACGTTTATGACTTGTTTATTAATGTTTATGACACGTTCATGACAGTGTCATGTCACTCTTACGTCGATACCTTCAAGTAAAGTGTAACCCACAACTCAAGTCAGATCTCATGTCACAGGGCTGAGAGCTCCTCAGGTCTCCCAGCTGAGCGTTTGAACACTTGTCACGTTTATTCAGTGAGCAGAGTGCCTCTAAATTTAGCTGACTTTGATATGCTGCAAGAGGACAGGATTAAACAATGTAATGCTGCAAGCAAAATATTTATACATTCGACAATGGCAAGAACAATTACCTCCTTTCAGCAGAGCGGTAAAAGTTTTCTGTGTGTGTGTGTGTGTGTGTTTTCAATCTCTGGAATCTTTAGATCCTTAGCTCACTGACTGGTTTTTAGGCATGTTCAAACGTACTGGCAGCCTTACATAACTGGGAGGAAAGAAAATAACTGCCTTGCCTTTTCCTTTAGACCAAGTGGACAAATGATGGCAAATGGCATCTAAGCAACCAGTGGTCACTTCATGGGGTTCACACAGTAATAGCTAACCCTGCAGTGTCTACCCTGTAGCTTCATAGCTATAGCTAATGCGTCACAGGCCTCTAGCTTGCAGTGCATTCAGTGTTTGCAATACAAAAAACTTCAAAAAACAGTATTCTTACACAACAAAAACTGAAACTGAACTGTAAATTCTACAATTTAACTCTCAAAGTTAGAAATCAGTTATTATATGCTCATACATACGCAACATCTTTAACCTTGTGTGTGTGTGTGGTATGTGTGTGTGTGTGTGAGAGAGAGAGAAAGAGAGAGAGAGAGAGTGTGTGTGTGTATGTGTGTGTGTGTGTGTGTGAGAGAGAGAGAGTGTGTGTGTGAGAGAGAGAGAGAGTGTGTGTGTGTGTGTGTGTGTGAGATACACGTGCAAAGTGGGGTTCTCAACATCATGCTTCACATTGCGCCATAGAAGACGTTTTACCAAAACCCCTGACAAATGTTTTGCCACATCACACATTGGTTTTCGAGGCGAGGAATGTGTTGCAAAGGTCCTAGGAAGTCACTAATTTGTCTCAGCTAAGAATCTTGCTCCTTAGATATTTACACCACAGATACGTGTTTTTCGAGACCGACATGCCGACAAGGAGGCAGCGTATTTAATTAGAGTGATGTTGAAATGTGCCATAATAATCAGTTCATGCTTGTAACTACATGTAGTGACATAGCGACACATAATACGACCACCACACACAGGGCTGCTGCTTATACTATCCCAAAACCTGCAACTCATTGCAAACTGAAAGTCTTACATAATCTGCCTTTGATTGTGCAATGATTCCTGAAACTCAGATTTTTGTTTGCGTACATGTTTTTTCACAAAATGTTCAGAATTTGTACAAAAATATATTGGTTCTAAACCCAGAGTCATCTTATTCTCTACAAGGTCACAAACTTGGTGTGTGCTACCTCACTAAGACACATTTGGACACATTACCTCACATTTGGTGACACCCAAATGTGTGCACATGTATGCATTGTGTATGTCAGTGTATATGTGTACATGTGTCTGTACAAATTTGTGTGTGTTATCATTCTGCCTTTATGTGTGTGTGTGTGTGTGTGTGTGTGTGTGTGTGTTTACATTGCAAGATATTGGCACAGCCATGTCTCTCTCTCTAGAAAGCCTGTTGTTGTTGTTGTTGATGTTATTACAGTGCATGAAAATGCACTGTACTGTTCTTCCTAGTCATCTTCTTCTTCTTATTATTATATTCTAACGCAGCTAATGCAGCTTGAACTGTTTAACGTAGAAACTTCATTCAAACTATGTTACGTAGGTCTTACTTAGGACATGGGTGCTTTGTACATTTCATCTTTGTAACTTTTATACTTTTTAAACTATTAATTAAAAACTATTGAACATTTCCCCATAGACTTAACATTGGGCCTTTATGACATCACAGCAATTAGAATCTTGTGGCAGGTGGCCAGGCCACCTGCATCAACTGTCAGTTTCTCAGGCTTTAAGCATACAGTCTCATTCTATTAAGACTACACATTCTGTTCAACTGTTTCCTCTGTCCACAACTGTTTCAAAATAAAAGTCCTCGCTACAATAATTCCCTATTAAATAATTTAACCATTTAAACTATCCACCTATTTAACTGTTCAGTCATTCCAACTATATTAAACCTCATCTACCTAGCAAATAATGTAACCTTTTAAGCTATCCACCTATTTTACTGTTCAGTCATTCTATATTAAACCTTATCTTCCTAGTTCAGTCATTCCAACTATATTAAACATCATCTACCTAGTTCAGTCATTCCAACTATATTAAACCTCATCTACCTAGTTCAGTCATTCCAACTACATTAAACCTCATCTACTTAGCAAATAATTTAACCATTTAAACTATCCACCTATTTAACTGTTCAGTCATTCCAACTATATTAAACCTCATCTACCTAGTTCAGTCATTCCAACTATATTAAACCTCATCTATCTCGCAAATAATTTAACCTTTTAAACTATCCACCTATTTAACTGTTCAGTCATTCCAACTATATTAAACCTCATCCACCTAGTTCAGTCATTCCAACTATATTAAACATCATCTACCTAGTTCAGTCATTCCAACTACCTTAAACCTCATCTATTTAGCAAATAATTTAACCATTTAAACTATCCACCTATTTAACTGTTCAGTCATTCCAACTATATTAAACCTCATCTACCTAGTTCAGTCATTCCAACTATATTAAATCTCATTATGTTGGTTGCCAATTAGCACATCATCTGTTTTAAAAATATATTTCACACCATATGTTTTGCATTTTCATGCACTGGTAATTCCCTGGAATTACGTTTTCTAGTTGATGTTAATGTTGTTGTTGTTGTTGTAGATCTTTATCACAACGCCTGGGGTTAAGGCAAATGTATCCTCAGCAGTACTGATTCGGTCTTGTTTCACACACATCCTACAAATACAATGTTCCGCGGTTTAGCATTTGACAGCAACAGAACTTGAAAACAGTGTTCAAAGTGGCGTGACTGCAATAATATTTATGAACATGGTAGCTAAGGTGGAGGTGAGTGTACTGGAGTAGGTGTGGTCATGTGCACTCATGTGAGTAACTGGGAGTGTTGGCGCGTGTCCATCTGTCTGTCTGCCTGTGTCTGTCTGTGTGTTTGTGTGTGTGTGTCTGTCTGTCTGCCTGTGTCTGTCTGTGTGTTTGTGTGTGTGTGTCTGTCTGTCTGCCTGTGTCTGTCTGTGTGTTTGTGTGTGTGTGTCTGTCTGTCTGCCTGTGACTGTGTGTTTGTGTGTTTCTGTCTGTCTGTCTCTGCATGTGCACATGTGTGTGTGTGTGTTTGTGTGTGTGTGT
Source organism: Alosa sapidissima (assembly GCF_018492685.1). Classification (NCBI taxonomy): domain Eukaryota; kingdom Metazoa; phylum Chordata; class Actinopteri; order Clupeiformes; family Clupeidae; genus Alosa; species Alosa sapidissima. The sequence goes on from NC_055966.1 coordinate 11,314,210, forward strand.
GTTTGTGTGTGGCCTGCTATTGCCCCACTGGTTTGTCCTTGTTACACTTTCAGCATGTGTTCAGGCATGTGCAAGTGAATTTCAGTACACCAGCCTGGTGGAATGCCTTTCTCTGTTGGGCACGGATAGCACATGATTCATCCAGCAGTTTTGAAACATTGGCCCTTAGCTCTGACTGTGTTCTGGCATTAAGTGTAATTATCCTTGTTGCTGCTCCATTTAGCAACAGACTGGGCCTTGCTCTCCAAAAAGGAGACATTGCGGTTTGTGAAATCTGCAAAAAGATTATCCGTACGTCTGAGGAGGCGAGTCATCCCCTGACTTCCACCATCATCGTCCATCCCATCCACCCCTGCCGTTGCCACAGAGACAACAGTCGTCAATGAGCTTTCTATCAAGAAAAAAAATGAGACAGGTGCACACACACACACACACACACACACACACACACACACACACACACACACACACACATAGCAGCATTCAATAAACATAACATAAAACATGTGACCCGGGTTCTCCTTCAGTCGTGACATCAGGACAGTGCCTCCCACGTTGTCTGTCACAACAGTGCCTCCTGTCTGGTTCTATTCACTGTTAGAGTAACAGAAACCGCGTCGTCAGACAGTCAACAGATGCCACTAATGCCTCTTGAACAATCTCTCCTCTGAGTCATCATGGAGATTCATTTTTTGGCGTGTGCCCCGTCACATTATTATATATGTTTTATTGTTATCCTTGGGCAAGGCCCCACCCAGTAACCTCAAGGTATTCAGATGCATCCTCACCATCGCACAGCGTGGCTTGTGCATATGACTCAAGTATCTTTTTTTTTTTTCCCCTGTGCACAAGCCTTTAGTGATGCAGGTGTAGCTGAGGCAGGTAAGTATAATCCAAAGTGAAAGATCAAAATCACCACACACTGATCACTAAAAATGTAGTTACAACTGTTTCGCCAAGCGCTTCACCACGTTGGCTCTCTATATTTTTGCACGGTGCAGGTGCCCCTAGCCAGTCACGCCACGGCCGGGGCCTTGACTCAACTGTCTTGACTGGTAGCCAGTGTAAGAGGCCCTATAGAGAGTCCGTGTCTGTCGCAGTTATCATTAGGAGTTTTATTTGTGGCATACATAGAGATCCAATGTAGGCCTGATGAGGTCCTCTTTAAGACTTGATACTTTCTGTAATAGGTGGACTTTGTCTCCTCCCAAATGTTTGTCTCAGTTGGTCACTCACGCTCTCTCTCTGTCTGTCTTCAGCGTCTGCATTCCTTCATGACATTGACATTAAGTCAAAGACGTTTTTGGAATCTTTGTGATATATGCCATAGGCACACAGGTAACCAGTAGACAGTAACTGTGTGTGTGTGTGTGTGTGTGTGAGTCTGTAAATAGAGCCTCTAAGCTCATAGCTTTTATTTCTTAGCACCTCACCATGCTCCAGACTGTTGTTGTGGTCATGGAGGGTGAACCTCTTTAAGAAAGAAGAAAGAAGAAAGAAAAAAAAACTTCTAGAAAGTTCCCTCTGCTTTATTTGTTGTGTCTTGTCCTCAGCGTACAATTAGAGAACCACCCCTTTCATCCCTGGAGGAGGAGACGGTTTTGAAGCTGACGTCTCTCCCAAAAAAACACTGGGCACACCTGTAGCCTAAATTGGCAGTGTTATCCCTTGTACCCCCCCCCCCCCCCCCCCCCCCACAAGAAACTCCATCAGTACTCAGGACATGTCCGTCTACACATCAAAGCACCCCCCCCCCCCCCCCCCCCCCAAACACACACACCAAATCAGAAGTACCTCACAGACACTATAGACAAAATACAGTTTACTTCTACCCCTTCTGAGTCACTGTCATCTCAGATACTCAAATAACACTTACACACACACACACACACACACACACACACAGAACACTACACTTCATGTCTTATGCTAGCGCCAGCATGTATCATTCCAACATAAATCCACGGTAACACTTGACTTACAGTAACAGCTTCAAGTATTGTAATTTGAAATAAAACCAACTAATTCTTGAAAATACCAAAGATGACATCAACGATTACATTACTGTAGTAGAAGAGGCTTATAGAAGAGCATCATAAGTAACTCTTTATCAGTCAGTATGAAAAAAGAACTTAATGATGCTTTATGGATAAAGACTTAAGCTATAAAAATAACTATAAAGCACGCAAAAATAACTAAAATAACTAAAACTAACTATAATAACTATAAAGCATGCACAAGTCTAAAAGTTGGGTGCTGGACGAAAAGGACAGTACTGAATGAGTCCGCTACACCAATAGCTCCCAATAAATAATTGATTTAATGTGACATTTCGGGCGTTAGCCCTTCATCAGACAAGACTTAATGACTTAACCTATAACATTTTATGAGCACATTCATACTATATATAGTTATACAACTTTGTTCTAAAGCTTTACCCATGCGGACTTTAGGGAAAGTGTTACCAAAATCAGTCCCTGATGATGTTATCTCTTTATGTTCATTTTGTGTTCAAATTACAGTATAATGAGATTTTGGCCATTTTTATTCACGGTTAAATTATGGTTCACTTAGAGAGGTCTGTATGTATGAGGATGTTTTAGATTGGTCTGGACATGCAAAACACCTGTTTTCAGCAGGTTTGGTTTGTGTGTATGTGTGTGTGTGTGTGTGTGTGTGTGTGTGTGTGTGTGTGTGTGTGTGTGTGTGTGTGTGTGTGTATGTATCTGTCTGTGTCTGTGCGTGTGTCTGTGCGTGTGTGTGGAACTATTAGGTGTATTAAGGACTATATTAAGGACTATTTCTGAGCCGCTGAACCCAAAACAAGGCAAACTGATTCACCATCTAAGCCACACATCTCACTGACAAACAAACAGCAGTTCAAGCTCAGCCCTTTCACTTCCAACCTCTTGAGTCAGACCTCACCAGCTGCTCTCCAGTACGCTCCTAACTCTACAGTAACTTCTCTGTGTCTATGAAGATAACTCACGCATGCAAAAAAAGGACAGCACGCATCCAGTCATCAACAAAACGAGCCCTCGGCCGCAAACCACATCAGTGTGTACTGCAGGCCATATGCCATGTGGACGGACCGGGTACCGACCACGTCCCTGGCCACCCTGGTAGTCCGGTGAAGCCACTTCCCCCTGGTCTGGACACCATTGCGCTGGTGCTTGTCTGTGGCCGTCACAGGCGAGACGGGATAGGCTGCCGGCGGCTAGGAGGATGTTTTTGTTTGTGTTTGTTTGTCAGGTGCTCTTTCCTGCCCGGCTTTGATGCGCGTGGCTAGACGTGGTGGGGGGAGAGAAAAAAATAAGTAGACAGCCCGGCCAGACCGATTGTCATTTTGTCAACAGGTTAATGTTTTGCAAGCCAATCTCGATTGAAACCTGTGCCAGAAACCTGTTATTATATACATGCACTTAGTTCTCCTT